>NW_007258809.1:540256-551365 GCF_000164805.1 Carlito syrichta
ACCTCAGCCTCCCAAAGGCGCGGGATTACAGGCTGAGCCACCGAGCCTGGCTTAAAATTTAATTTTAAATATTACTTCCTATCTATTGAGCACTTACTATATTCTAAGCATAGAAATTGGTGCTGCATGGCCGGGCTCGGTGGCTCAGCGTGTAACCCTAGTGCTTTGGGAGGCCGAGGTGAGTGGATTGCCTGAGCCCACAGGTGCGAGACGAGCCCGGGCAACTTGGTGAGACGTCATCTCTACAATAAATAAAAAATTAGCTGGGTGTGGTAGCGCACCTGTAGTTCCAGCTACCTGGAAGGCTGAGGCGGAAGGATCGCTGGGGCCCAGTAGGTCAAGGCTACGGTGGCCGGGAGCAGCCACTTGCACTCCAGTCTGGGCGACAGAGTGAGACCCCAACTCAAAAAAAAAAAAAAAAAAAAGAAATAGGGGCTGCGTAAACATCTCATTTCATTTTTTCCACCCTGTGAGGTTGGTTTTTATTATCTCCATCTTACAGATGAATAATCTGCAGCTTAGAATTCAAGTCTGACCTCACCTGAGCTTTTAACCTCCTCAACACCACCTCAAAGATGCTGATGATTCATCATTTTGTGTTTTTGAAAGCAAACGAACAAATGAAATTTCATGTAGTTAGTTGCTAAAACAATGGACTAGAAATTGAGAAAACTATTCCTGGGGACTACAGCTGACCAACTAGTGAGTTCAGATAGCCTTCTCTAAGCCCAAGTTCCATCTTTGCTAAAATGAAGGATTTAAAACACAGAAAGCCCAGGTGCAGTGGCTCATATCTATAATTCCAGTACTTTGAGAGGCAGAGGCAAGAGGACTGCATGAGCCCAGGGTTCAAGGCCAACCTGCACACTTTGGCAAGACCTCATCTCTACAATAAATTTTGTCATCTCCACAAAAAAATAAAAAAATGAGCCAGGTGTGATGGCTTACACTTGTAGTCTAGTTACCTGAGAGGCTGAGGTGGAAGGATCACCTGGAGCCTAGGAAGTTGAGGTTGCAGTGAACCCTGACTGTACCACTACATTCCAGCCTAGGCAACAGAGTGAGACTAACTCAAAATAGATAAATAACCCCTCCCCTCACATACAAAAAAATACAGGAAGAACATGAACTCTCAGATTACTTCCAACTTGTAACTTCCATAATTCTCTCACATGAATAGCTTTTTATTTCTATTTTTTAAAGATGTGGGGTACAATTCAGGGTTAGGTGTACAAACATTGATTATGCAGGAACCATATGAATAACTTTATGTAACACAGTCTCTGCTGGGCAGTAGGATTCTATAGGTAGGTTTATGAACCCAAGTATTTATTGTTGAGATTCCTGTCCAAGCTTACTCAACCGATCCTCCAATCCCAACCTCTCAAAGTGCTGGTATGTCAGGTGTGAGTCACCAAGCCTGGCTTATATTTTGTTCACACATTCATCAGTAGATGATCATTTGTGTTGTTTTCATTTTTTTGGCTGCCATGAACATTTGTATAAATTTTTGTATGAACACATACTTTTCTTTCTTTTTTTCTTTTTCTTTTCTTTTTGAGTTGGAGCCTCACTCTGTCACCCAGACTGGAGTGCAGTGGCCGCTCCCGGCCACCGCAGCCTCGACCTGTTGGGCTCCAGCGATCCTTCTGCCTCAGCCTTCCAAGTAGCTGGAACTACAGGTGCGCGCTACCATGCCCGGCTAATTTTCTGATTTATTGTAGAGATGAGGTCTCGCCAAGTTGCCCAGGCGGGTCTCGAACTCGCAGGCTCACGCAATCCACTCACCCCAGCCTCCCAAAGCGTGGGATTACAGGCTGAGCCACTGACTCCGGCTCTTTCTTTTTTTAATTAATCTTGCTTTATTTTATTTATTTATTTATTTATTTTTAAGACAGGGTCTCACTCTGTTGCCTTCCTACTATCTACAAGTGAATCAGAGTTCTCAAATTTCAGTCTGCTAATTATATCCTCTACTACTCTCTTTAAAGTGTGAATAGGAGGGGGCCAGGCGTGGTGGCTGACTCCTAAAACCCCAGTACTTAGGGAGGCCGAGGTGAAAGGACTGCCTGAGCCCACGGGTTCGAGACCAGCCTGGGCAAACTGGTGAGACCTCATCTCTACAATAAATCAAAAAATTAGTCAGGCATGGTGGTGCATGTCTGTAGTTCCAGCTACTTGGAAGGCTGAGGCAGAAGGATTACCTGAGCCCAGCAGTTCGAGGCTGCGGTGGCCGTGAGCAGCATGCCACTGCACTCCAGCCTGGGCAACAGAGTGAGACTCCAACTCAAAAAAAAAGTGTAGGGGACCAGATCGTTTAATAAGCATGTTAACAGATCATGAAACATATAATTTCTGTCTGGCTACTCTGGGACTGAGTTACCTGACTGATTACTGTTAGGTCACTTACTGAACAAAGATTTACTGGTTAAAAAATAAAAATAGGCCCAGTGCGGTGGCTCACACTTGTATTCCCAGCACTTTTGAAGGCAGAGGAGGGAGGACTGCCTGGGCCCAGGGGTTTGAGACCAGCCTGGGTAACTTGGTGAGACCTTATCTCTACAATAAATAAAAAAATTAGCAGGGTATAGTGGCACACGCCTGTAGATCCAAATACTTGGAAGGCTAAGATCGAAGGATCACCTGAGCCCTGCAGGTTGAGGCTGTAGTAGCCATGAGCGTGCCACTGTACTCCAGCCTGGGTGACAAAGTGAAACTTAGACTCTAATTATATAAATAAATAAAAATAGAACTCCTGAGTGGGCTATTAAGGGTGGGAGAAAAACTTACGTTTCAGGTCATATACTTTTGAACTCTTTTTACTTTGTTGCATGCATTATCTTAGAATTATGAGACAAAGTGCCCCAAACTTGAGGAAAGCTAGAAATTATTAAAATCACCACCAACAAAAGACCCTGCTTGTTTCTAATGAGAACAGTCTTTTAGATAAAGGTTAAGATAGTCAATACCAACCTTCCAACTTGGTATGTAGGGACAGCTGTGGTTCCAAATCTTTGCATTCCATAGTAGTTAATAAATCCAATCTCCTTGAGAGAATTCATAGCTTGTTGTACTTGGTCATCAGTTCCTGTTATATTTCTACAAGGGCACAAATTGTCAAGAAAAAAAAAAGTACAGTCAAATATCTTCAGGGACGCTTATCATAAATGACATGGCTTGGCTTTTAAGTGCCTCTCCCTTGTGCCCTGCAGCTTTCTCTCTACCTCTTGAGGGCTTTTCTAAATTGTGGCAAAACATATACAGCATCACATTTGCCATTTTAGCCATTTGAAAGTATATTTTTCTAAGTGGCATGAAATACATTCACGTTACCCAACCTTCACCACAGCCTGAAACTCCGCACCCATTAAACAGTGACTCCCAACCACCCCATCTCCGGTACCCTCTATTCCACTTTCTGCATCTATGCATTTGTCTAGTCTAGGTACCTGATGTAAGTGGAACCATAGGCTCTCTGTTTTTCACACAGCATTTGAAGGAGATGGGTCTTTCCAAAGGTTGTGCTAGAGCTTGGAGAGTGAGGGTGTCAGCACAAATCCTACAGAAGTGTCTGCTCTCCCAGCCCTACCAGCCCCACGCCATCTTCCCTCGCTGCCACTCCTGCTACTGTTAGTACAAGCTTACCTCATTACCGATGTTGCAGGCACACCCAAGGTACCCCAGCCAGACCTTCTCTGGTCTGCATTCCTATCTGCAGGTCTTTACCTGAGAACAACAGTGAAGTGGTTTCCTTGAAGCTCTCCCAATTTCAGAGGGTTTTTCTGATAGCTGAAATTACCAAGCTTAAAGTTCATCAAGCACTTATTCAGGTGGGCAAGCCTTTGTGCAGTGATTCTTAAAAAAAATTGGAGTAGAAACAGCATCATGAGATACGGTCTAACTGGAATAATCTAGGATACTTCACTACAGAAAACAAGACTACACAACAGCTGTGCCTACTGGGAAAGAAAAGACACCGGGCAGGTGGGATGGACACATCTTTCTTTTCCCACTGGAAGTTCCTTCAGCACAGTGGTACATGCACCCGACTGGAATGATGTAACTGTGGCTGTAATTTTTGTATGTAAAGCCTGCTGTTATTTATATCCTGATGAATACTAGAACAAGTATTTGTGGAATTTTCTACTTTTGGGAGGGGGGGAAGAGAGGAGAAAGAGGACAGAGAACAATCCCATTAACTATAAAGAATACTATCAAGCGTTTTTTAAAGGGTTAGTCAGCCAGGTTCAGTGGCTCAGCCTGTAATCCCAGCACTTTGGGAGGCCGAGGCGAGTGGATTACATGAGTCTGTGGGTTCGAGACCCACCCGGTCAACTTCACGAGACCTTGTCTCTACAATAAATCAAAAATTAGCTGGGTGTGGTAGCGTGTGCCTATAGTTCTGGCTACTTGGAAGGCTGAAGTAGAAGGATCACCGGAGCCCAGCAGGTCGAGGCTGCAGTGGCCGGGAGCGTGCCACTACACTCCAGCCTGGACAATGGAGTGAGACTCCAACTCAAAAAACAAAAAAGGATTAGTCATTATTTTTGTCTATCAGAAAAATATTGTAAACTCATTACAGAAAAGTAGAGGGAAAAGGAAAAGAAATTCAGTTTCATCCCCTGAACTAAATTCTGTTAACATCTAACTTTGTATTTCTTCTCATTCTTTTTTAAAAAACACATTAAAGATATATATAGCTAAACTCCTACCCTATTGCTATCATCTAATGTAACATATACTTCCTGTGCTAGAACATCTTTGTAAAAACTTTCTTGCCGCCCGGCGTGGTGGCTCAAGTCCATAATACCAGCACTTTGGGAGGCTAAGGTGAGAGAATTGCCTGAGCCCAAGGGTTTGAGAACAACCTGGGCAACTTGGCAGGACATCATCTATACAATAAATCAAAAAATTAGGTCGATGTGGTAGTGTGTGCCTGCAGTTCCGGCTACTTGGAAGGCTGAGGCAAAAGGATCGCGGAGTCTAGCAGGTTGATGCTGGGGTGGCCGTGAGCATGCTACTGCACTCCAGCCGGGGCAACGGAGTGAGACTTCGGACTCAAGACAAACAAACAAACAAACAAAATTCCTTGCCTTCTTCAATGGTAATAAATGCAGAAAAATAGAGTACTGAAAAAACTTTATTCTCTATCCCATGTTCCTTCTCACTGGCAGCCAATGTTAGTTTCTTGTATGTTCTTCCAGAAACACTTTCAATACATATAATCTTACGACTCCTCGTTTTTTGAAATGTTTTTTGGGGAGGTGTTAAGTTTTATGCACACATGCTATTTCTGAAGCAGCCTCATTGTCTGCAGTTGCATGGTATGGCTGCAGCACTGCACATTTGCCATCCTTTACCTGACCAGCCCCATTTAATGGGCTGTAAATTGCTACTGATCTTATTACAAACAATTCTACAGTCATTTTCTTTACATATATTAATTTGTACACCCATACAGATGCATGCTTGGGATAAAATCCCTAGAAGGGGTGGATTTAAAATTTTAACCTCTATCACCCTCCAGAGAGGTTCTATCAATTTATGTTCACATCCTTAAAATGTCTCATCCCTGTGTCTGTCTCCTCAAAGCCACAGCGTAGAACAAACTCTTTTGAGTTTTGCCAGTCTGGTGAGTTAAAAGATTTTATCCTGGTGTTTATTTGCATGCATCTTCTTGTGAGTAAGGATAAACATTTTGTATGTTGACTATGAACTGCTTGTTGATCCTGTTGCCAACTGTTCTACTAGATTATTAAAATTTTTCTGTTTTTATACATTAAGGATACCTATCCTGTACCATACATTTTGCAAATACTATCTCTCATTTTACAAATTTACTTTATTTTATGTATATATGTATAATATATATATATATATATATATATATATAATAATTAATGTTTTAAATTGTCCAGGCTTGTCTTGAACTCCTGGCCTCGAGTGATCTTCCTGCTTTGATCTCCCAATCAAGAATGACTGCTGACTGGATCAAATATTACTGTACTGATTGAAAACAAGTTTTCCATAATTGCAGGCACTCTTTTGTAAATAATGACTACACAGAGAAATTTTAGTTAAATTCATTAAAAAAAAAAAGCTCTGGGATGTAAGTCATACTTAAAAAGGCTGTCTCCAGTCAGATTTTCTTTTGTCTCACTCTGTTGCCCAGACTGGAGTGCAGTGGCCGCTCCCAGTCACTGCAGCCTTGACCTGCTGGGCTCCAGCAATCCTTCTGCCTCAGCCTTCCAAGTAGCCAGAATTATAGGCACGCGCTACCATGCCTGGCTGATTTTTTGATTTATTGTAGAGATGAGGTCTCACCGAGTTGCCCAGGTGGGTCTCGAACCCACGGGCCCAGGCATTCCACTCACCTCAGCCTCCCAAAACGCGGGATTACAGGCTGAGTCACTGAGCCCGGCTAGATTTTCTTTTTAAATCTCAAGTTTAAGTATAGTACTTTTACAGCTGCATTTTTTATTTTACATTTTTAATCCAATTGGAATTTATTTAGCAAATGGAAATGAAGCAGGGAGCCAACCTTATCTTTTTTCAGATGGCTACTCAGCTATCTCAACATTTTTTGAATCAACCAATTTTTTCTCCATTAATTTTATTATTATTATTATTTTATTGCTGTTGTTGTTGGAGTCTCACTCCGTTGCCCAGAATGGAGTGCAGTGGCACGCTCCTGGCCACCGCAGCCACGACCCTGCTGGGCTCCGGCAATCCTTCCGCCTCAGCCTTCCAAGTAGCTGGAACTACAGGCGTGTGCTACCAAGCCTAGCTAATTTTTGATTTATTGTAGAGACAAGACATTGCTAAGTTGCCCGGATGAGTCTCGAACCCGCGGGCTCAGGCAATCCACTCACCTCAGCCTCCCAAAGTGCTGGGATTACAGGCTGAACCACCAAGCCAGGTCCCCCCATTAATTTTAAATACTAATTTGAATATATACTAAATCCTTAAATGTATCAGGGTCTGTGATTACCTAGTTATGTGCCAATATCAAATTGCTTTAAGAGCAATACTTCTATAATATGCTTTAATATCTACTGGGACTAATCCCTCATTAGCCATTTTTTCAGATTTTTTTCCCCTGAGTTGGAGTCTCACTGTCATCCAGGCTGGAGCAGTGGTATGCTCAAGGCTACCACAGCCTCAACCTGCTGGGTTCAGGCGATCCTTCTGCCTCAGACTTCCAAGTTAACTGGGACTACAGGTACACGTCATCATGTCTGGCTAATTTTTTGATTTATTGTAGAGATGAGATCTTGTCAAGTTGCCCAGGCTGATTTCAAACTCCTGGGCTCAGGTAATCCCCTCGCCTCTGCCTCCCAAAGTGCTGTGATTATAGGCCAGCACTGCCATTTTCTATGGAATTTTTATGGCTTGTTTTATATCTTAAATCTTCCATACTAACTTTATGATCAGCTTGATTCATTAAAACACACACACACACACACACACACGTTTTCATTAGTATCAGTTTATACATTTGCTCAGTAAGAAAGTATATATATATATATATATATGTGTATATATATATATGTGTGTGTGTGTATATATATATATATATATGTGTGTGTGTATATATATATATATATATATTTTTTTTTTTTTTGAGTTGGAGTCTCACTCTGTCACCCAGACTGGAGTGCAGTGGCCGCTCCCGGCCACCGCAGCCTCAACCTGCTGGGCTCTGGCGATCCTTCCGCCTCAGCCTTCCGAGTAGCCAGAATTATAGGTGCGCGCTACCACACCCAGCTAATTTTTTAATTTTATTGTAGAGATGAGGTCTCGCCTGCCCAGGCGGATGTCAAACCCGCGGACTCAGGCAATCCACTCACCTCAGCCTCCCAAAGGCGCGAGATTACAGGGTGAGCCACCGAGCCCGGCAAGAAAGTATATATTTTTATGCATCCAGGAACAGACTACATCATTCAAGTCTTTTATATTTCTTAACACTTCAAAAATTTTTTGTAGACATCTTAAACGTTTTTGTTTTCTGCTGTCCTTTTTTTCACTGTAATTTCTAATTGTCTATTGTTTGTATATTGACTCATATATTTTCTTATCTAACTTTCTTTTTCTTTTGAGTTAGAGTCTCACTACATAGCCTAGGCTGTAGTGCAGTGGCACACTCATGGCCAGTGCAGCCTTGACCTATTGGACTCAGGTGATCCTTCTGCCTCTGCCTTCCAAATGGCTGGAACTATAGGGGAGTGCAACCACGCCTGGCTAACGTTTTGATTTATTGTAGAGAGGAGGTCTTGCCAAGTTTCTCAGGCTGGTCTCGAACTCCTGAGCTCAGGCAATCCTCTTGTCTCAACCTCCCAAATTGCTGGGATTACAGGCTTGAGCCCCCACACTCAGCCTAACTTTCAATAAATTCCTTGAGTAGAAACAATCATATCATTGACGAAATCTGCAATTTGGCTTCCCTTCTAATTTTTATAGATTGTCCTTTTAAATTTTGCTTGTATTTGCCAGTATGTCCAAACAATGATAAATAACAGTGGTAACAGTATGGTCATCTTGAACTTGTTCCTGGTTCTAATGAGATTTACATATTTTGTTACATGAAGACAATCTATCTCTACCTTAGTAAAGATTTTTTTCCTATTTAGAAATAATCAAATATGGAGAATAATTTATCAAATGGAATTTACTTATGTGACCATTCACTTTATTGAAGATTCTTAGATTTGGGTCATTTGGCTTATTTCCAATTTTCTGCAATAGAAATAATGCCACATAGTACATCATTGTACATAAAAAGTGGTTTTAATTTTTCCTAAATTCAGATTCCTTTGAAAAAACATCTACACAGAACTACTAGGGTGTATGCTTCACTTTGTTGAAGAGTACACTTCACTCCTACTCCTCTAGACTGTCGATAGTTTCCAGGGTTGGTCTTTTTTTTTTGAGTCGAGGTTTCACTCTGTTGCCCGGGCTAGAGTGCAGTAGCATGATCACGGCTCATTGCAGCCTCCAACAACTGGGCTCAAACGATCTTTCATCTCAGCCTTACAAGTAACTGGGCCTCTAGGTGTGCCACCACACCTGGCTAATGTTTTTGGTTTTTTGTAGAGATGACGTCTCGCTATGCTGCCAGTCTGGTCTTGAACTCCTAGGTTCAAGCAAACCTCCTGCCTTGGTCTCCCAAAGTGCTGGTTTTATAGGTGTGAGCCACTGTGTACAGTGCAGTGGTGGTCTTTTGAGCTCACTCCTGCTACTAGGAGCCAAGTTCCAGCCTTGCCTGGGAATATAGGACTCAGAGGGTCTGGCTATGGATCTCGGGCACTGGGCTTGTATGAAAGGCTGAGTTCTGCCTCTAAAGTCTCAACACTACATGAAAAAGAAAGATGGGAAAATTTTATCCTATTTTCTAGTTACAAATATGTTATTGAGTTAAATAGTATAAAATTAACTTTTGTGTTTTTGTCTTTTAAAAAAAATTTTTGGTTTGGTAAAGACTAACTTCTGGCTCCAAGAAATCCTCCCACTTCTGCCTCCCAAAGCAATGGGATTACAGGTATGAGCCACCTCACCATTATAATATCAGTTGCCATCTGATCTCATGGAATTCTTTCTTTGATAAAAAATTCCCAGTCGGGCACAGTGGCTCACGCCTGTAATCCCAGCACTTGGGAGGCAGAGGCAAGAGGATTGCCTGAGTCCAGGGGTTCGAGACCAGCCTGGGCAACTTGGCGAGACATCGTCTCTATAAGAAATGAAAAAGTTAGCTGGGCATGGTGGCATGCGCCTGTGGTTCCAGCTACGTGGAAGGATTGCCTGAGCCCAGCAGGTTGAGGGTGTGGTGGTTGTGAGTGTGCCACTACATTGCAGCCTGGGCGACAAAGTGAGACTCCAACTCAGAAAACAAAAAGGAAAAAAATTCCCCAGATGTAATGAAGACAAGTGATTTCTTGATGCTATCTGGGCCGGGCTCAGTGGCTCAGCCAGTAATCCCAGCGCTTTGGGAGGCAGAGGTGAGTGGATTGCCTGAGCCTGTGGGTTTGAGACCCACCTGGACAACTTGGTGAGACCTCATCTCTACAATAAATCAAAAAATTAGCCGGGAGTGATAGCGTGTGCCTGTAGTTCCAGCTACTTAGAAGGATGAGGTGGAAGGATCGCCAGAGCCCAGCAGGTCGAGGCCGCTGCACTCCACTCTGGGCTACAGAGTGAGACTCCAACTAAAATAAATAAATAAATAAATCAGCTTATCTGTTTCCTGGTTCAATATGTGTAGAAGCAGCCAATCAATTTTCTTGTCATTGTCCCATTAATTAACATAAAATGTAGAAAGTTAGCCAGGGAAGTTGGGAAATGGTGAAAGCGTATCCTCCATTTCCCTCCATCCTCTGTCCAACTCCAGGGCCAAGCATAATCTAGGACAACTTCAAACAGGAATAAAGCAGGTGTCATCCAGAGTTTAGCAGCAGGCCCCTGACTCCAGATCTATGAGGACAACGTGAGAACCCAAGGTATGAATTAACTCAGGGAGTCCAACCCAAGGAATCCAGAAGCAGAAGATCAGCACTGGCAGAGTAAGGAACAGTAAATAGTTCCTCTTTGTTCTGTAACTGCTGCTTTAGAACCTGACAGAGAACTTCGGAGTCAGGAGCAGAAGGAATCAAGTGAGCATGCTGGCCCTCCTAGAGAAGGGATTCTGGAGACCGCTCCCTGATAGTGGCATGAAAGTTCTTGATAGTTCTGTTATTTTTTTAAATATTGAGATAAAAATAAATATAATGTATGTCATGGCATCGATTTTTTTTTGATATCTGGTTTTGCACAGTATTTCTGGGACCCAAAATTTAAAAATACCTTTTAATACAGAAGTTTGAAGCTAGAAAGATATCGTTTATGCAAGTTTTATATGCTTCTGTTCTTTAAACACTTCGGGCTGCTGATAAGGCAGTTTCTAGGGCACACTTTCCTTTTATTGCTTGACTAGTATAGCATGTGGTATGTTTTTTTTTTTTGAGTTGGAGTCTCACTCTGTCGCCCAGACTGGAGTGCAGTGGCTGCTCCCAGCCAACGCAGCCTCGACCTGCTGGACTCCGGCGATCCTTCCGCCTCAGCCTTCCGAGTAGCCGG
>NW_007258809.1:551385-567604 GCF_000164805.1 Carlito syrichta
TAATTTTTGATTTATTGTAGAGATGAGGTCTCGCCAAGTTGCCTAGGCGGGTCTCGAACCAGCTACTTTGAAGGCTGAGGTAGAAGGATCACCTGAGTCCAACAGGTAGAGACTGTGGTAGCTGTGAATATGTCACTGCACTCTAGACTGGGTGACAGAGTGAGACTCCAACTCAAAAAAAAAAAAGTTAGCCAGGTGTGGTGGCACTTGCCCTGTAGTACCAGTTACTCAGGAGGCTGGGGCAGAAAGACTGCCTGAGCCCAGGAAGTCAAGGCTGCAATAGGCTCTGATCCATGCCACTGCACTCCAGCTTGGGCAAGAGAGTGAGACCCTGACTCACATAAATAAATAAATACGCTTAAATATATTGGCCACATTTCATGTCTTTGAAAGTATGCGGGACTGTTTTCTTTCTTTCTTTTTGTTTTTGGAGTTGGAGTTTCACTCTGTTGCCCAGGATGGAAGGCAATGGCATGTTCACGGCTACCGCAGCCTTGACCTGCTGGGCTCAACTGATCCTTCTACCTCAGCCTTTCAAGTAGCTGGAACTACAGGCTTGCACCACCACACCTGGCTAATTTTTTGATTTCTTGTAGAGAGAAGGTCTTGCCAAGTTGCCCAGGCTGGTCTCGAACCCCTGGTCTCAGGTAATCCTCTTACCTCGGCCTCTCAAAGTGCTGGGATTACAGGCTTGAACTACTGTGCATGGCCTGAAAGTATGCAGGATTGTGAACCAAGTGTTCTGACTACACTAGAAAAACAGGGCGCTTTAACTATAGAATATTTGAGAAACAATTCAGTCTCTCCTTAACCGTCAAATATTTTGGCACAGTTCATCACTCCCATTTATTACGTTCTTGAAATGGCCCATTTTTGTTTTTGTTAAAATGCTTACATTATAGTATATATTCTGTTTACTGGAAACAAAACAAAACTCCTAGTTGAGTGATATAATACAATAACATAACACAGGGGCCATTTTGCTTCAAGAAGTTTAACTAGATAGCCCAATTACTGCTCGGTTGATGACATCTGTAGGACTCTTGTCTTACTCTATGACCATTACAACAAATGTCTTACATTGAAGCACATACTACAGAGCACTTGTTGAACTTAATCCTTTGCATAATGTACTTATGACAAGTAGTGCTTGCTAGATGTTTGAAGATTTTATGACCCATGTGCTAGGGCACGTTGAATTATTTGTAAGATAAATATTTAGTCTGAATTAATACCGTGAATTTTGGGGGCTAGAAGCATCCAGGCTCCTGTTCTGCTGAAAATATAATGTTGACTATCTCCCTTCAAGTCAGAGGAGGTGTAGTAATTAGAACACTTTCAGACATTACATTGAAAACCAGCTTTTTATGTTCCTGAAGCTATCTTGCTCTGTGTTAAAGCTACTAATTTTCTCAATGTAAGCTTTAAATAAATATTTCTTTAGAAAAAAATTATCATAACATAAAATCCATCATTTTAACTGTTACAAAGTGTACACTTCAGTGATTTTTAGTTTACTCATCATGTTGCAAAACTTTTACCACTACCTAATTTCCAACAAAAAAGAAACCCCACACCTATTCGGCACTCACTCACATTCTCTTCTTCCTCAGCCCCTGGCAACTATTAATCTCTCTTCTCTCTCTAGTTTCCCTATTTGGGATATTCTATATAAACAATATGTAGCTCTTCATGTCTGACTTCTTTTTTTTTTGAGCTGGAGTCTCACTCTGTCACCCAGAATGGAGTGCAGTGGCCGCTCCCGGCCACTGCAGCCTCGACCTGCTGGGCTCCGGCAATCCTTCCGCCTCAGCCTTCCAAGTAGCTGGAACTACAGGCGTGTGCTACCACACTTGGCTAATTTTTTATTTATGGTAGAGATGAGGTCTCGCCAAGTTGCCCAGGCGGGTCTCGAACCCGCGGGCTCAGGAAATCCATTAACCTCAGCCTCCCAAGGCGCAGGATTATAGGCTGAGCCACCGGGCCCGACTTGTGTCTGACTTCTTAGTGCAATGTTTTAAAGATTTATCCCTGCTGTAGCCTGTGTCAGTACTCCATTCCTTTCTGTGGCTGAATATTATTCTTGAATATACAAGAGATATCTATTTTTGAACCCATCGGCACAGCAAAAGGCAAGAACTATACTCAGTTCCTGTTGGTGTGGGTACTGTCTGACAGAATGAAGATGACAATGTCGCTGTGACACTGTTCAGTTATTTTATTTTTTTTTTTGAGTAGGAGTCTCACTCTGTCGCTCAGGCTGGAGTGCAGTGGCATGCTCGTGGTTACCACAGCCTCAATCTGCTGGGCTCAGGCAATCCTTTTGCCTCAGCCTTCCAAGTAACTAGAATCACATGCGTGTGTCACCACACCCAGTTAATTTCTTGCTTTATTGTAGAGACAAGGTCTCACCAAGTTGTCCAGGCTGGTCTTCAACCCTTGGGCTCAGGCAATTCTTTCACCTCCACCTCCTAAGGTGCTGGGATTACAGGTGTGAGCCACCGCACCTGGCCTATTCACAGTTTTAATTGTGATAGTCCTACATCAAGCTCTTTGGTTGAAAATACAGAGCAAATTCCATGAATAGCTTGAGAGTATGAAAACCTCACTTTTAAACACCAAGAGCCAACCTAAGCAGCATGTTGCACAGAAAACCTTTATTAACAAAGTCAGGGAAATACTGGCCCAAGCTCAGAAAGGAGCCTGGAAGGAACAGGCAGGAAAAGAAACAAAGCCTTCTGAATGAGAGAATGTTCCTGCCTGAGATCCTGTCAAAATGTACTAGGGTTAAGAGTTACACGAAGCTGAAAAGAAGTGCTGCTTATTCCCTGGACTGGTCAATCCGGCAATCATTCAAATCTTTGCGTGGTGGAGTGTGTTGCTCCTGTTCACCAGTTCTCACGGGAAAGGCCAATCTGCCTGGCCTCATGTATGCATTAAGCAAACGAAGGGTGTAGCCTGCATCCTTGAGATAAGCACTGTGTTCTCAAAGGGCCAACATTTACTGTCTAAATAGTTCCTTACTAAGGTCAACAGGAAGAAAATACAGGCAGCAAGAGTTTGAAGACAGAGCAGTGTCCTGATCAATTACGATACTTGCTGGCTGATGAAGAGAAAGAAATATCCTCAGTCTTGAAATACAAAGACTTCACATCATAAAATGTTAAATAAAATAATGAGATGCCATTTTTTAACCCGCCAATCAGTAAATACTCCCCCTGATCATAACACAGTGTGGGGAGGGATCTGGGGAACTAGAATAAAGGTAGTAAGCTGGGCTCAGTGGCTCAGCCTTGGGAAGCCGAGGTGAGTGGATTGCCTAAGCCCGTGGGTTCGTGACCTGCCTGGGAAACTTGGCAAGACCTCATCTCTACAATGAATCAAAAAAGTAGCTGGGCGTGGCAGTGCGCGCCTGTAGTTCCAGCAACTTGGAAGGCTGAGATGGAAGGATCGCTGGAGCCCAGCAGGTCAAGGCTGCAGTGACCGGGAGCGGCCGCTGCACTCCAGTCCGGGTGACGGAGTGAGATTCCAATTCAAAAAAAAAAAAAAAAGGAGAACTTCTCTGTGTTCTGACCAGCAGATAGAAAAAAAAGACAAAAACTGTCAGAATTTTATATTTCCTTTAAGTCAGCAGTCCCACTGCTAAGTTTACCTTATGGAAGTTATCACAGATGTGTTCCAGGAGTTGGCTACAAATATGTCTGTTATGGACTTGCTTATAACAGCAAGAAATAGGAAACAAGCCGGGCTCGGTGGCTCAGCCTGTAATCCCGCGCCTTGGGAGGCTGAGGTGAGTGGATTGCCTGAGCCCGCGGGTTCGAGACCCGCCTGGGCAATTTAGAGAGTCCTCAGCTCTACAATAAATCAAAAAATTAGCCGGGCATGGTCGCATGCGCCTGTAGTTCCAGCTACTTGGAAGGTTGAGGTGGAAGGATCTCTGGAGCCCAGCAGGTCGAGGCTGCGGTGGCCATGAGCGGCCACTGCACTCCAGCCTGGGTGACAGAGTGAGATTCCAACTCAAAAAAAAAAAAAAAAAAAAAAGATAAAGGGAGCTACAAATAAATATATTTTAAGTGGAGACAGCAAATATGTAGTATTTTTAATTGCAGTGTAACTGACATACAGCAAACTGCATATATTTATAATGTGCAGGTTTTGACATGTGCACAAACCCATGAAACCATTACCATATTCAAGATGATGAATGTGTCACCCCCAAAAGTTTCCTCCTGTTCCTATCTTATTTATCCCTCCGAGCACTCCTATCTTTGGGGCTGCACTAAGATGAAGCTATATTTCTCTGACACCCCACAGTTACTAAATTAATTCTTTTCCTTTTACCTGGGTTGGGTTCAGATTCCTCTTCTCCCTCCCCAGAATACAGTATTAACCCTGGTGTCCAATTTCCTCCATCTTGCTCCACCTACTTCCTTAATCCAGCCTTTATACACAATTTCCCTGTTTAGATTAAGGCCAAGTCAAAGATCTTCAACATGACCCTAAGGGTCCTTCAGGATCAACATCTCGCTTCACCCCTTAAAACCTTATTTCTTGATATGCTCCCAAAATCCTAAAGTCTGTTCCAGGTACCAAATATGCTTTCCAATATCTTTTCTTAAGCTTTTTTCCTGATTTGGAACAATCTTAAATCTCCTTCAGCCCCAGGAAAATCCTACTCATTCTTCCAGAATTTAGACCAGTGATTCCAACTAGGGGCAATTCTGTCCTTCAGGGGATATCTGACAATTGCTGGAGACATTTTTCTGTTATAACGACTGAGCAAGGGGGGCGGGGCAGCTACTGACATACAGTGGGTAGAGATTAGGGAATACTGCTGAATATCCTACAATGGGCCGGGCACGGTGGCTCATGCCTGTAATCCCAACACCTTGGGAGGCTGAGGTGGGAGAATCGCTTGTGTCCAGGAGTTTGAGACCAGCCTGAGCAATATAGTGAGACCTTGTCTCTACAGAAAATAGAAAAATCAGCTTGTAGGGGAGCGAAAGCAAGAGTAAAGGAGGCGTGGCAGTTTCCACCTGGTTTCAGAGGATGTATAAAAAAGCTTAAGAACTCTGGCAGAAGCCTGCCACGGGGCAGAGCCCCAGCAGAGCCTCTACTAGGGAAGTTCTGAGAGGAGGGGAAATGAGGGTTGGAGTTCCCTACACAAAGTCCGCAATGGGGCATTGCCTAGTGAAGATATGGTAATGGGGCCGCCACCCTCCAGATCCCAAGCCAGTAGTGTGCATCCTTAGCCTGGAAAAGTCGCAGGCATTCAACTCTAGTCCATGAGAGCAGCCACATGGGCTATGCCCAGAAAATCTAGGGAAAGGAGGCTGCTCAAGGCCTTGGGAGCCCACCCCTCATACCAGTGGGCCCAGGATAAGGGACACAGATCAAAGATAATTTTGTAGCTTTAATACTTAATGTCTGCCCTGCTGGGTTCTGGACTTGCACTGGGCCTGTTTCCCCTTTCATTTGACTAATCTATCCCTTTGAAATGGAAAGGTTAGCCAGGCTCGGTGGCTCAGCCTGTAATCCTGTGCTTTGGGAGGCTGAGGTGAGTGGATTGCCTGAGCCCGCGGGTTCGAGACCCGCCCAGGCAACTTGGCGAGACCTCATCGCTACAATAAATCAAAAATCAGCCGGGTGTGGTAGCGCACGCCTGTAGTTCCAGCTACTTGGAAGGCAGAGGCGGAAGAATTGCCAGAGTCCAGCAGGACGAGGCTGCGGTGGCCGGGAGCGGCCACTGCACTCCAGTCTGGGTGACAGAGTGAGACTCCAACTCAAAAATAAAAATAAAATTAAAAAATTTAAAAATAAAAATAAAAAAAGAAAGAAAAGTATGTATTCATACAAAAATTTATACAAATGTGAGACGAGCATAACATTTAGGAGGCAAGGGGTGGAATGGTATAGTTTGGGTTATTGTCCCTTCCAAATCTCTTGTTGAAATATGACCCCCAGTGATGGAGGTGGGGAGGTGACTGGGTCATGGGAGCAGATCCTTCATGAATGAATGGCTTTGTGCCATTCTCACCCTATTAGTTCACACAAGAACTGACTGCTTAAAAGAGCCAAGCACCACCACCTCCACTCTTGCTTCCAATCTTACCATGTGACATGCCTGCACACTCTCTGCCTTCTGCCATGGTTGTAAGCTTCCTGAGACCTCACCAGAAGCCCAGGAGATGTGGGCACTATGCAGAACTGTAAGCCAGAATAAACCTCTTCCTTTATAAATTAAAAAAAAAATTAGCCGGGCGTGGTAGTGTGTGCCTGTAGTTCCAGCTATTTGGAAGGCTGAGGCGGGAGGATTGCCGGAGCCCAGCAGGTCAAGGTTGTGGTGGCCGGGAGCAGCCACTGCACTCCAATCTGGGCAACCAAGTGAGACTCCAACTCAAAAAAAAAAAAAAAAAAAAAAAAATCAGCTCGTGTGGTGGTGCATACCTGTAGTCCCAGCTATTCAGGAGGCTGAGGATCACCTGAGACCAGGAGATTGAGGCAATGAATAGCTATGATTGTGCCACAGGACTCCAGCCTGGGCAACAGAGAGAGACCACAACTCAAAAAACAAACACACACACACACTCAAATCCTACAATACACAGGAGAATCCCCACAACAAAGAATTTTCTAGTTCCAAAAGTCAACAGAGCAGAGGTTGAGAAGCCCTGATGCAAATCAAAACTCCAGCACCCATATTCTGTGAAAGCTCTCCCTGCCTGCCCTCCACATCAAGTTCCATGCTTGCTGACAGGCCTACCCTGACATCCAAAATATACCTCTTTTTCAGCATTTATGTCACTGCAGGAGAGGTTCTGATTTACTTATGTCTGCTTCACTGAATTATAATTGCTTCAAAAGCAGAGACCATCTTTTTTTATCTGTAGATGTCTGATGTGTAACAAAAGAGCTTATTCACTATTTTGTAATTAAATTTTAGTATCATACTTACATTTAACAATGAATGAACAAAAGATACAAAGAAGCACTTATTCTCTTGGCTTTATCACAAAATCCTTTAAGAACTACACAAATATATGTTTGGTATTAAAACATTGGGAAATACAGAGAAGCAAGAAGAAAAAATCAAAACAAAAAGTAATTTTTAAACAAGCAGAGGCACCATCTACAGACGGGAGAAATAAACCCCACAAAGTAAACTTGAAAATTCTGAAAAGCAGTGCTAGAATTTTTATAGCACAAATCTGACGATGTACTCTATACTTACTTGAGAACAGCAATCTCTTGAACTGTTATGGCCCTTTTATCTTTGGTTCCCATGTAGGAAAATATATTTGGCTTGACTCTGGTAAGACAGAAACAAAATCTTCTGAAGTCACATACCATAAGAAAATCTTATTTTTTATAATTTAAGTTTCAAAAGAAATATGCTTAAAATCATAACACAGTAAGAAAGAAGTTAAATTTTATGTAAACATAATTTACTATGCAAGCCAGAAAAAGTAAATGATAGCCAGGTATGGTGGCATGTGCCTATAGCCCCAGCTTCAGCAGGCTGAGATGGGAGGATTGCCTGAGCCCAGGACAAGACCAGCCTGGGCAACATAGTGAGATCTTGTCTCTTTGGAAAAAAAAGTAAGTAAATCATGGTCAAACAATTCCCTTCTTAGCAGTGCTTGACCTAGAACATTTGTGGCTATTAGCATATAGTTAATGTTCACAGACTTGGCTAGCCAGTAGCAAAGGAAATAAGGCATCTCCTACTGATCACCTGTAATTCATTAGATTATATACAGCAGTCAAAGTGAAGAAAAAATGCATTCTAGAGATATAATGTGCCACTTTAAAAATTTATCTTCAATTGCCGGGCATGGTGGCTCACACCTGAAATTTCAGCAATTTGGGAGGCTGAGGTGAGAGGACTGCCTGAGCCCAGGGGTTCAAAACCAGCGTGGGCAGTTTGGCAAGACCTTGTCTCTACAATAAATAAAAAAAATAGCCGGGTGTGGTGGCGTGTGCCTATAATTCCAGCTACTTGGAAGGATTGCCTGAGCCCAGCAGGTCAAGACTATGATGGCCATAAACATGCCACTGCACTACGGCCTGGGCGACAGAGTGAGACTCTGACTCAAAAAAAAAAAAAAAGACAATTCATATTGAATCTGAGTCATTTTGATATAAGTAAATTAGTTAACTAAGCAGTTAAAAACTGCTCTTTATGAAAAGGAGAAAACCAGGAAGAATTTCTTGAACCCTGATCAATCTTCAATTCCAGATTTCAGACTCCCTCCTCAGGTTGTCTATTCCCTTACCAGGAATAGTCTGTTCTCCCTGCCTCAGGTACAGACAGGAGACCACAGACTCTCCCAGGGAGCTCATAAATACAGCAAAATAAACTGTTACCTATTGGATACTGCGTGTTATGGGCTGAACTGTGTCTCCAAAACTCGTACGTTGAAGCTCTGACCTCCAGTACCTCAAAATGTGACTGTATTTGAAGTTAGGGCCTTTAAAAAGGTGAGTAAGTTAAAATGAGGCCATTTAGGGTGGGCCCTAAGCCAGTCTGACTAGTGTCCTCAGAAGAGGAAATCTGGACACAGAGACACCAAGGGTGTACACACACAAAGACAGGGCCATGTGAGGACACGGTGAGAAGGCTGCCATCCCAAGCCAAGGAGAAAGGACTGAAAAAAAACCAAACCTGCCAACACTTTGACCTTGAGACCTCTAGCCTCTAGAAATGTACAAAAGTTAATTTCTATTGTTTAAGACACTGGTCCGTGGTATTTTCTTATAGCAGTCCTAGCAAACCAATATACTGTGTTATCATATTTAAACTGAGTTAAATATATATTAGAAAGCAAGTTTCCACAGCATACAAATTTGCTGTGATGCCTGCAGTCATTTCCATTTTTTAAAAAAGCTTCGGCATCTTGCCCACCCTCCGAGATCTAGTCTCTGCTATATTTGAATTCCTGTGAGAAAATATGACCGGCCTCTGGTTTTCCATTTTGACAGTCTCCAGGAAGAGCTCCTAGTCTAAGAAAGCCAGTCCCTGCAACCATGTCAAAATGCAGGCTTTCAGCTGGGCTCGGTGGCTCAGTTTGTAATCCCATGCCTTTGGGAGGCTGAGGTGAGTGGATTGCCTGAGCCCGCGGGTTCGAGACCCACCTAGGCAGGTGAGACCTCATCTCTACAATAAATCAAAAAATTAGCCAGGCATGGTAGCGCACGCCTGTAGTTCCAGCTACTTGGAAGGCTGAGGGCGGAAGGATCGCTGGAGCCCCAGCAAGTCAAGGCTGCGGTGGCCGGGAGCAGCCACTGCACTCCAGTCTGGGCGACAGTGAGACTCCAACTCAAAAAAAAAAAAAAAAAAAGCAGGCTTTCAAAGGAGAAAGTTAGTTTTTACTTCCAATCATGTGATGTGTGGACTGGTAACTCTCAACTGTATGTGAACTATTTACCTACAGAATTTTTATCCTAAATTATTGGCAATATGCACAAGGGAGGTTCAAAAAATTAATTTCTTCATTGCCTAAGAAAAACATCACTGGGAGGCAGGTTTGCTATCTGTGAACATGGAAAGAGGCAAATACCTGCTGTTTTGATTTTGTATGCGCACAAGAACAAGATACTAACCTTAAATATTTGGAGAGTACATTAATAGCATCCATGGTGTCTTTGTTTTCCTTGTATAGTACAAAGTGGCAATAACTTCCCCTAGATTTTGGCCAAGAATGCTTTCTTGGATCTTAAAGACAAAAGAGTAAATGTTATATATATCATAATAAAAGTTATTTGAGTTTTTTCTTATGAAACCCTACAGAGCTCTTTTTTCCCTATAGAACCCTTGAGAAATCAGATCTAGTCTGCTAAGAAATATATATTAAGTGCTTATGGCTGTGTCTGTGAACTGTAGGTATTAAACTGCCTGGCTTAACATTATCTGCCCATATTTAAAATTAAAAGCTAAAATGCAAAGGGTATGTAAAATGACTAAGACTAACCAGTGATGTTCACACAGGAGAGACATGGAGGAGACCCGTGTTCCCCAGCCATGTTATGTGTTGCTTTACCAGCATGTGTCTGGCAGGTGGGCTGACTAGCTCTCTAGAACACATGCAGTTCAGAAGGAAACAGCAATTACATTGGAATCCACAAGACTTGCCTTAAATCCATAATCAGGTATTCACACATATTGCAGGTGGGCTGCCTTATGGTGAGGAGTTGTCTCAGTGACATGATAACATTCTCCAAAGGCCACTCCCTCATAAAAGTTTAGCTACTGTCTAGTGATAGAGAGAGTACCTGATTTAAGACCTGATTGTCACTCATGAGGAAAAGGAAGCTTTAAATATTAAGCCAGGTTAAATGCTGACTTCTGAGCCAGTGTTACTTCAATTGTTCAACTCCTTGGAAAACAATGTAAGATGCAGGTTGAAGCTGCACAAAGAGTGTTTTGAAAAATTGATACTTTGGGAAAAATATGTAAGCCAAAGCTACACTGTACAGACATTGGACAATAACATTCATGAGTCTTGTGTGACTCAAAGCTGCAGTTATTACTTGAACAACACATATAGTTCATTTGATTACTGTAACACCATAAAAGAAAAACCATGAAAAAATATTTCATACAATCCTTAGAAATGTTCTTTTGTCTTTGTCCCTAAAATAATCCTTTCCTATGGACTCATGAGAAGCTTAAGATATTCCTGGCACTGAAGTTACCTGGATGCCTACCTGGCTTTGTCAAGGCAAAAGCACTGTTTGATAGGTTAGTGATTTAAGTTACAAAGTAAAGAACAAAAGAATCAATAAGCCATCTCAGAAAATGGCCACACATTTATGCCTGGTGAATCACTTTTTCTTCTTGATAAATATTTGAGTCTTGGACAGAAAAGTATTACAAGTGTTTCTTTAGCTCTTGGTGTGAATTCCTCAAAATTTCTTCAGAAAAGTGTTGAGTAGGAATATGATTTTCAGTTTTCCTTCCAGCTCACTGTTAGTTAAGCAACGTTGTCTATACTTAGCACTTGCAACAAAATCATTGGCATTTCACTTTATTATAGGAAATGCCAAACAATCTTACCTGCTGCAGTTCTGACCTCTGTCCAAATGCACAGCATAAACAGCACAAGAGAGGAATGTTTAATTTATAATATCAAAGTGCTTTTGAGGTGAACATGCAAATGACTGCAAGGTAAGTTTCTACCGAAAACTTCTACAGCACTGGTAGTTACGTGGTGGGTTCACAGCCATTTAGACATTGACAATGGAATGTTGTGGAGGCAAGACGTGAACAAGCAGAAAACACACCTACAGGTACAGCCTCCCTGTCTCAACCTCTTCATGATGGGCATATCAGTTCTTCCTCACAGCTGTACTGTCTGTACCCATGGAATGCAGCAAAAGGTTTAAGACTGGAGACCAAATGCTTCCCCAGTCAGAGATTGGTTTTCTTAAATATAGGAGGACATGTGCCAAAATGTTGTTTGTGATTACGTTCTGATGGTGAGACTGCAAGTAATTATTGCTTTGCTTTGGCTTTTCTGTGTTTTATGAGTTTCCTGCATTGAATTATGAAGATTTACACAGTTATCTAAGTTCTTTCATTTGGTGAAAAGAGATTTAAGGGATGATTTAAGACACGTATCCATGAGTGCAATGCCATCTGCATGAAAGAGACATTTCTGAGACAGAAACACTTAGCATGCAGTGGGTATTAGATATTAAGAAATTATTGTTGATTTTGTTGGATGTAATAATAGCATGGGGTATTAGTGTGTACCTGGTAAATAGATACTGAAGTATTTATGAGTGAAATGATGTGCTTTAAAATGCTCAAAAAAAAAAAAAAAAGAGAGAGGGATAGATGAAACAAAAACTACAGATTATTGATAATCTTGAAGATGGTTTATGGTACACAGGGATTCCATATACTACTTCCTCTATGTGTGTGCATGCTTGAAAACATACATAAATAGTTTTTGAAAACATTGATAATAAAAGTTTATGAAGTGCAGCTACAGTTTTTTCTTAACTCCCTCTTCAGTGCATTCATAATTAAGTATAATGGCAAGAAGTAAATGAGGTCATAAGACTAAAAAACTAAATGCTGTTAATGCTGTTCTACCTTAAGAGAAACCATGACAACCAGGTATGAGTTTTGGCGCACAAGCATGCGTCCTCTACTTAGCAAACCCAAGCAATGAACATGCATACATCATCTCCTTTGCAGGTAACAGATACAAGTATATATTCTTTTTCTAAGTGCATTCAATATACAAGATGGTAAGCATGCATTGATTAATATGCATTTGGGGAATATTTTGAATAACAGAAAATCAATGTGTCTCTATTTATTTTGGGCAATTTGTTTGACTTTATAAAACTCCAATCCTTAAGAATGCTAAGCAGCATATACTTAGCATTATAGTTGAAGTGAATTCAAAATAATTTGCAGACATTTTTGAGGCACTCCAATTTATAATGCAAATGCAAAGAATTCTCAGCCTGGGTAATATGGTTCTTCCTATTTACAGACAGTTGCTTCCACCTTCTGAGGGTCTGACATGGCAGACCCAGTCTAGCAGAAATGGAAACCAGATATAGGGAAATCAAGTTCAGAATATTCATGCATTGAGCACAGAGATCTCCATGAATAAGGAAAATGTCTGTAGAAAGATGACAGAGTGGGGTAGCATGCAGAACACTCTTTCTTCTTATTCAAGGTCATTCCCACCACTGTACCCCTGCACACCAACCTTTCAGCTCCTGCTCCATCCGTTGCCTTTACCAGTCTCCTCCCAGAATTCTCACCCTCCCTCTCTGTTGGCTCTTTCCCTTTATTATATAAATACTTCATGGCTCTTTCATTTTTAAAGGCTAGCCTATGCTCTCCTTAAACATTTTCCTTGCCTTCTCCTTCCCTTTCCAGCTTATTGCAAAGCGGTCTATACACACTACTTTCCATCTCAGTCTACTATGTAAACTGGCTGCAACCTCATCATGCCACAAACACTGTTCTGGCAAAAAGACACCAGTGACTTCCATGTCGCTAAATTGACGGGTACGTTTCAAGTATCTTGCCGGGCCTGTCTGAAGCGTTCTCCACTGCTGGTTCTCCACTGCTGACCACTCTGATTACTAGGATTCCCTATTCCTGTGGATTCCATGACAATACTCTCTCCTAGAGAGTTGCTTTGTCCCTATCTGACTCCTCCTCTGGAGACGTTATGGGTCCCTAGATATGAGTCCATCCTGGGAACCACACACTTGACAAAGTATAGATAATCCATACATTTACACAGCACAATTTTTTTTTTGAGTTGGAGTCTCTCGCTCTGTCACCCAGGCTGGAATGCAGTGGCACCCTCATGGCCACCGCAGCCTCAACCTGCTAGACTCAGGTGATTCTTCCGCCTCAGTCTTCCAAGTAGCTAGAACTAAAGGTATGCACCACACCAGGCTAATTTTTTGGTTTTTTGTAGAGATGAGGGCTTGCCAAGTTGCCCAGGCTGGTCTTGAACCCGTGGGTTCAGGCAATTCTCTTACCTCGGCCTCCCAAAGTGCTGGGATTATAGACGTGAGCCACCACGCTCGGTGTAAAAGTTTTTTAATATAAGTCTTTAAATACAAGTTTTAGAGGCATTTGGAATGTATACTATCTATCTCAAAGTATAAATTAGTGTACTTGTTTGTGTAATATTGTAATGATTATAATCATACCATATTTATTCTTTGGTAAGTAAAGCAATGTGTCTTGTCAAACTGTCTTAACACACAAAATAATATCTAAGTTTAAACAGCTGGTAAATTGTGGTGTTTGGGTGCCATGACCTGGGTTCTACCACATCTCTGTTTTAGGATGTGAGACTATTTGACAGAAGTTTAGGTTAAGAATATTGCAAATCGGCTAGATAATGAAAAACCTATCAGTAACAACTTGTATCAAGGTTTGGTAGTAAAAAGCTTTAAAATAAATTGCAAAGCTCTGCAATGCCTTTTATTTTATTTTATTTTTTTGAGCTGGAGTCTCACTCTGTCACCCAGGCTGGAGGGCAGTGGCACAGTCACAGCTCACTGCAGCCTTGACTTCTTAGGCTCAGGTGACCCTTCTACTTTAGCCTCCTGAGGGGCTGGGACTACAGGCATGTCCATCCCACCATGCCTGGCTAACTTTTTGATTTTTTTGTAGAGATGAGGTCTTGCTGTGTTGCCTAGGCTGGTCTTGAACTCCTGGGCTCAAGCAATTCTCTCACCTTGGCCTCCTAAAATACTGGGATTACAGGCGCCAGTCACTGCACCTGGCCTGCAATGGCACTTTAAAAGATACGTTATTCGAATGCTAGACAAGGTGACCCAGGAGGACAAGCTGTCATTGGTAGCAGGTTCCACTTGCAGGATCATGATACGAACTCTCCCTCCTTTCCCAGTGGCACTTATTTCAGGCCACTCAGGTTATGGGAGGAGAGACAAGTCTGTATCAGGTGACTGCAGGCTTTCTGGGCCAGGAAACAATCTTCTATGGGGTAAGAGGGAACAGCTCTTATGGCACAGATTTAGTTCACTTTTTAATAAATGCCACAGCACTTCAAACCCAAGAGATACAGCTCTAAATGCAAGAGTTGATCCAATCTGACCTGTCTTCATGCTTCTATTTAAAATGAGCAATTCACATTTTACTGAGAGCGTCAAAAGGGAGATGGGGAAGAGTGGTTCATATCACACAGCCCAGCATTTCACTTTGAAAATCCAAAGGAAATTTTATATTGAAAATCATGAAAGGTGGGTGAGCATAAGCAAAGAGAACATAGATAAAAACTGAACATGAGATCTCGCACCAGTCACCTTAAAGAAAGGAAAGGAAGCCGGGCTCGGTGACTCAGCCCGTAATCCTGCGCCTTTGGGAGGCTGAGGTGAGTGGATTGCCTGAGCCCGTGGGTTTGAGACCCGCATGGGCAGCGAGACCTCATCTCTACAATAAATCAAAATCACCCGGGCGTGGTAGCGCATGCCTGTAATTCCGGCTACTTGGAAGGCTGAGGCGGAAGGATCGCCGGAGCCCAGCAGGTCAAGGCTGTGGTGGCCAGGAGCAGCCATTGCACTCCAGTCTGGGTGACAGAGTGAGACTCCAACTCAAAAAAACAAACAAACAAAAAACAAAAAAGAAAGAAAAGGGGAGAAACACTGTAATGGCCACTTTGGCCTACAAAGGCCCTCCCTCCCATCACAAAACCTAGCATCTCCTAGTAATGACAATCACCCCTAGCCCAAAAAATCCAGTTTCTGCCTTTTCCAGTCTGCCTCCTCATGACCACACCAAGCAGAAAAAGACCTTGCCTCATTTTCCTATCTTGGTTGAGGCTGGTGCTACTGACCAATGTGGGGTACCTCTCTATAAGGAATATCTCCCTAGCAGCCCTCTGGACTAGGTTTCTTGAGAGTATTAAGACCAAATGCAGAAATGCACCTTTGTTTTAAAATGAAGGCTGAGGCTGTGCACGGTGGCTCACACCTATAATCGTCATGCTTTGGGAGGTAGAGGCAAGAGGACTGACTGAGCCCAGGGGTTCAAGACCAGCCTAGGCAACTTGGCAAGGCCTCATCTCTACAATAAACTGAAAAAATTAGCTGGGCGTGGTAGTGCACGCCTGAGGTTCCAGCCACTTGTAAGGCTGAGGCAGAAGGATCATCTGAGCCCAGCAGGTCGAGGCTGTGGTGGCCATGAGCATGCCACTGCACTCTAACCTGGGCAACAGAGAATCCAACTCAAAACAAACAAACAAACAAACAAACAAAAAGAAGTCTGAGTCTCTCTGGTAAAAATAAATAAATAAATAAAATTACACACACAAATTTTTTTTTTTGAGTTGGAGTCTCACGCTGTCACCTAGGCTAGAGTGCAGTAGCACACTGATGGTCACCGCAGCCTTTACCTACTGGGCTCCTTTCACCTCAGTCTTCCAAATAGCTGGAACTACAGGCCTGTGCCACTGTGTCTGGCTAATTTTTTTGATTTATTGTAGAGATGAAGTCTTCACCAAGTTGCCCAGGCTGGTTTTGAACCTGTGGGCTCAGGCAATCCTCTCACCTCAGCCTCCCAAAGTGCTGGGATTATTGGCGTGAGCTACCATGTCCGGTTTAAAAAAATTTTTTTTTTTTTGAGTTGGAGTCTCACTCTGTCACCCAGACTGGAGTGCAGTGGCACACTCCCGGCCACCGCAGCCTTCAACCTGCTGGGCTCCGGCGA
>NW_007258809.1:567633-578959 GCF_000164805.1 Carlito syrichta
CCTTCCGCCTCAGCCTTCCAAGTAGCCAGAACTACAGGCACGTGCTACCACGCCTGGCTAGTTTTTTATTTATTGTAGAGATGAGGTCTTGCCAAGTTGCCCGGGTGAGTCTCGAACCCATGGGTTCAGGCAATCCTCTTGCCTTGGCCTCCCAAAGTGCTGGGATTACCAGGCGAGCCACCAAGCCTGGCAAAAAAATCTTTTTAAAAATCAGAATTAAGCAGGCATGGTGGCTCACGCCTGTAATCCCAGCACTTTGGGAGATGGAAGTGAGAGGACTGCCTGAGTCCAGGGGTTGGAGACCAGTCTGGGCAACTAGGTGAGACCTTGTCTCTACAATAAATCAAACAAATTAGCCAGGTGTGATGGTGTGCACCTGTGGTTCCAGTTACTGGGAAGGCTGAGGTGGAAGGACTGCCTGAGCCCAGCAGGTCAAGGAGACTGTGGTGGCCGTGGGCATGCCATTGCACTCCAGCCTGGGCAACAGAGTGAGACTCCCACTCAAAAAAAAGAATCAGAATTAAGATAAAATTTCCCAAAGTATCATTGTATACAGTAACTCATCTTATTTCTGCTACATCTAGAATAGTCACTAGCTAGCTATATACTATCTTTGGGAGATTTGAACAAATAGGTGTTCAAAAAAAGGTTGCTAAATTGGTATTTTATACTGAGACCCAGAGATTAAACATATAGTAAGCACGCCATTAGTTTGTGGAATGAAAAGTGATTAAAAATTCATGTTCTGAGCAGTTCCAGAACACATCATCTCACTTTTCTTTTTGGTATCCACTGAGAACTGGCTCTAATCTCCACCTGCTCCTAAACAGCTAAGGTTTCTCATTTCTATGTCGTTATCCAGACTTGCTGGTTTGACTAGATTATTTTCTCAGGCATAGTTAAACTTTACTTCTGTTCCTTTTTTTCTTGCACCCTCTGATTTCACTATAAACATGGTTATAAACAATTAAGGTGGCCGGGCATGACAGCTCATGCCTGTAATTCCAGCACTTTGGGAGGTGGAGGTGACAGTGAGACTCCAACTCAAAAAAAAAAAATTGTGTGTGTGTAATTTTATTTATTTATTTATTTATTACCAGAGAGACTCAGCCTTCTTTTTGTTTATTTGTTTGTTGGTTTTGAGTTGGCTTCTCTGTTGCCCAGGTTAGAGTGCAGTGGCATGCTCATGGCCACCACAGCCTCGACCTGCTGGGCTCAGGTGATCCTTCTGCCTCAGCCTTACAAGTGGCTGGAACCTCAGGCGTGCACTACCACGTCCAGCTAATCTTTTCAATTTATTGTAGAGATGAGGCCTTGCCAAGTTGCCCAGGCTGGTCTTGAACCCCTGGGCTCAGGCAGTCCTCTCGCCTCCACCTCCCAAACTTTGACGATTATAGGTATGAGCCACCATTCCCAGCGTCAGCCTTCAGTCCAGGGGTTGGAGACCTCACCTCTACAATAAATTAAAAAAATCAGCCAGGTGTGGTGGTGCATGCCTGTAGTTCCAGATACTTGGAAGGCTGAGGCGGAAGGATCGCCTGAGCCCAGCAGGTTGAGGCTGCAGTGGCCACGTGTGTGCCACTACACTCAAGCTTGGGTGACAGAGCAAGAGACTCCAACTCAAAAAAAAAAAAAAAAATAGTAGGCTGGGCACTATGGCTCATGCCAATTATCCCAGGACTTTGGGAGCACTTTGGGAGGGAGAAAGGGAGGAGGCTTGCTTGAATCCAGGAGTTCAAGACCAGCCTGGGTAACACAGCAAGGTAGGAGGCTTGCTTGAATCCAGGAGTTCAAGACCAACCTGGGTAAACACAGCAAGACCTCATCTCCACAAAAAAAATTTAAAAATTCGCTGGGCATGGTGGTGCCTGTAGTCCAGCTACATGGGAGGCTGAGGTTGCAGTGGCCATGAGCGTGCAACTGCACTCCAGCCTGGGCAACAAAGAGTGAGACTCTGACTCAAAAAAAAAAAAAAAAAAGAACCAAAGGGAATATTGACAAAGCCCTAATATTCAGTCCTGGAGTTTTGCTTTTACAAGTATATCCAGAAATAACTGTTCATTAATATGGGCCATCACTGGTTAGGAAAGAAGGTGAGGAAATAACTTTTTCCTGGGTAATTTAAAAAAAAATTAATCTCTCTCCCTATCTATCTATCTATCTATCTATCTATCTATCTATCTATCTATCTATCTATTGTTGGGGTCTCACTCTGTTGCCCAGGCTGGAGGGCAGTGGCCTATAATTATGGCTCACAGTAGCTTCTGTTTTCTGGGCTTAGGGAATCCTTCCACCTCAGCCTTCTGTGCAGGTGGGACCACAGGCACACACCACCAGGCCTGGCTCATTTTTTTATTTCTTTTTATTTTTTTTTTGTAGAGACAAGGTCTTACCATGTTGCCCAGCCTAGTCTCAAATTCCTGGGTTCCAGCAGTCCTAGCACTTTGACCTCTCAAAGTGATTGGATTACAGGTATGAGCCACTGCATCTAGCCTCTTGTAATTTTCAACAAGATTTTACCTGATTATAAAAAAAAATTACCCAATTTTTCTTAAAGTCTATTTGGAAATAGAAGTGTTCACGGCTGTAGAAAACACATTAGAGCATAAATATTAACGTGATTTGCTGACAACATACCATTTCAAATGAATGCTACACAACGAAAGATGAACTTGGACAAAAGGGCATCTTTCTATGTTTTCCACGTTTTCTAGGTTTGGCTGAAGAAGATACAGTTGGAAAGCAGAAGCTCTTTCAGTTTAGAGACCTTGCAGAAAATATGCCACTTGGATGGGTAACAAGCATTTTTTGGTCCCTCTAAAAGCTTTCTTTCCTTCATTAAGAATATAGAATGAAGCCAGGCTTGGTGGCTCAGCCTGTAATCCCGCACCTTTGGGAGGCTGAGGTGAGTGGATTGCCTGAGCCCGCGGGTTCGAGACCTGCGTGGGCAGTGAGACCTCATCTATCAAAAAATCAGCCAGGTGTGGTAGCGCAAGCCTGTAATTCCGGCTACTTGGAAGGCTGAGGCGGAAGGATCGCCGGAGCCCAGCGGGTCGAGGCTGTGGTGGCCGGGAGTGGCCACTGCACTCCAGTCTGGGCGACAGAGTGAGACTCCAACTCAAAAAAAACAAACATGAATATAAAATGGAGCCGGGCTTGGTGGTTCAGCCTGTAATCCCGCGCCTTTGGGAGGCTGAGGTGAGTGGACTGCCTGAGCCCGCGGGTTCGAGACCTGCCTGGGCAGCGAGACCTCATCTCTACAATAAATCAAAAAATCAGCCGGGTAGACTCCAACTCAAAAAAAATAAACAAGAATATAGAATGAGCAACAATCCTTCCATTTTCCATGGCTCTTCAGAAAACATATCAAATTCCTAAGGCTCTCTCTTAGGCACCACTATAATTTCAGCAAATCTTTACTTACATAAAAGACCTAATGCCTCCTGCCAGACAGACTGGTTACAGGACTGTACGGGCATCTGAAATGACAATATTCGCCCTCTCTGAAGGAGTAACACGATCAATATCCTTCTCTGAACAACAAGCAAAGTAGCCCTTGTACATGAACAGACAAAGCTAACGAGGAGCGGGGCCTGCCTCCGCAGCTGCCTGACAGGAGGAAGCCGCTCATGTTACACACTTACTCGCCAAGGCCTTCTTTCCAGCTGCGTGGTAGGCCACAATGAACTTCTTCCCCTCTCTATCCTCTGTTTTTGTCTCTAATCCTGGGAACAGAGATTTGATAGCTTGATGGATGACAGTTCTTTTCTCCTTGGTGTCCTCGATAACCTATTTGAAACACAGAAAGCAATGCCACTAATTTAACAAGCATTTAATAGGGAAGTCATACAATGAATTAGTAAAAACCTTATTAACTATGTAAAATAACAAAAGAAATTGGGCAGGGTTTTGGAAATATTTTAGAGGTTCCCAGTCCTGCAAATCCTAGGAGTCAGCTGACTGAGCACGACCATCAGCCAGGCACTGCACAAGGCACTTCATGTCCATTGTTGCATTTCACCCTTGCAGTCTCCCTATCCTATCAGCATTCTGTCGATGGAGAGATGAGGAACGTGGCTAAGGTTAGACAACCGGAGGGTGGTAGAGCTGGATTTGAATCAAGGCTGTTTGACCCAGGAGGGTGTCTGCTAGACAGACACCCGAGAGTACACAGAAGGAAATGCAGGCAAGCCTAGCTTTTTAGGCTTTCAGAAACTCAATCCTTCTAGCAGGCCAATCTACAGCTACCTCATGTTGAATTCTATTTTATACTAAATTATTTTATAATGAGATTCTAGCACACAAGTTCATGATAAGGAAAAATCAAAATAAGGAAATGTAAACTTATTTTGTCTTTTCAGCTTTTGAGTGTTACCTTACTTAACTCATTAACCACAAATGTGTGCATATATGCCTGGTTTTCAAAAATTGAAAAAAATTTTCATGGAACAATATTCATACTTACTATGTGAAATGCACCAATACTTTCTATTTTATTTTATTCCATTAAATAAAAATGCTAGTTAAAACTTACTAAGGGGATAAACCTTTGCACACAGGGCATAGTGGCTCATGCCTGTACCCCAGCACTTAGGGGAGGCCAAGACGAGAGGACTGCCTTAGCCCAGGGGTTCAAGACCAGCCCAGGCAACTTGGTGAAAACTCGTCTCTATAATAAATAAAAAATTAACTGGTGTGGTGGCATGCACCATAGTCGCAGCTACTCGGAAGGCTGAGGCGGAAGGATCGCCGGAGCCCAGGGGTTCGAGGATGCGGTGGCTGGGAGCATGCCACTGCACTCCAGTCTGGGCGACGGAGTGAGACTCCAACTCAAAAAAATATATATATATATTATTATTATTATTATTATTATTTTATTTATTTTTATTTTTTTATTTTTTCAGTTGGAGTCTCTCCCTGTCGCCCAGACTGGAGTGTAGTGGTCGCTCCCGGCCACCGCAGCCTCGACCTGCTGGGTTCCGGCGATCCTTCCGCCTCAGCCTTCTGAGTAGCTGGAACTATAGGCGCGCACTATCATGCCCGGGTAATTTTTTGATTTATTGTAGAGATGAGGTCTCACCAAGGTGCCTGGCCGGGTCTCGAAACTGCGGGCTCAGGCAATCCACTCACCTCGGCCTCCCAAAGCGCTGGGATTACAGGCTGAGCCACCGAGCCTGGCTAATAATAATAATAATAATTTTAAAAAGTAGAAATAAATTAAATATATGGCTCACACTGTTACAATTCTACTGGATAGCACTAATTTAAAAGAATACAATTTCCATAACAAAAAGCCTTAACACTGGAATTTATTATTCTATTTAGTAGCTGATCTCTCCTGTTCTCCAATAACAAAGTAGACCCAGAATGAGCAAAGGAATGCTCCCTTATTTCCCTCCCCCAGTTCCTCCCCATTCCAGTCCAAGAAGCTGCTGAAGCCAGACCAGATCAGGGTTACAGACCAGACCATCAGGCTGCAAGCAGCAGTCTGTTACAGTAGACACTGTATATCTGTCACTCTGTAACAGTAGATTTCTTTGTTAATTTATGGACACTGAAAAATTTTTTTTTTCTGAGTTGGAGTCTCCCTCTATTGCCCAGACCGGAGTGCAGTGGCCGCTCCCGGCCACTGTAGCCTCGACCTGCTGGGCTCCGGCGATCCTTTCACCTCAGCCTTCTGAGTAGCTGGAATCACAGGCGCGCGCAACCACGTCCAGCTAATTTTTGATTTATTGTAGAGATGAAGTCTCGCCAAGTTGCCCAGGCGGGTCTCGAACCCACGGGCTCAGGCAATCCACTCACCTCAGCCTCCCAAAGCACGGGATTACAGGCCGAGCCACCGAGTCCGGCTGAAAATTTTTTTTTAAGTGATGGGTTCTCACTATGTTTCCCACACTAGTCATGAATTTTTTAACTCAAGTGATCCTTCTCCCAAGTAGCTAGGACTACATGCATGCACCACCATACCTGGCTGAAAATTTTTTAAAACAAAAACATAATCTTTTTTTGGCTCTAGTTTATCTGGGATACTGACTATGTAACCCTGATCAAAGCCTTTTAGGTCCAACAGGGCAAGACCACTCCTTCGTTAATCGTTTTATTTTATTTTTTTAATTTATTTTATTTTTTGAATTGGAGTCTCACACTGTCGCCCAGACTGGAGTGCAGTGGCCACTCCCGGCCACCGCAGCCTCGGCCTGCTGGGCTCCGGTGATCCTTCCGCCTCAGCCTTCCAAGTAGCCAGAATTACAGGCATGCACTACCACGCCTGGCTGATTTTTTTTTAAATTTATTGTAGAGATGAGATCTCGCTGCCCAGGCGGGTCTCAAACCCGCGGGCTCAGGCAATTCACTCACCGCAGCCTCCCAAAGGCGCAGGATTACAGGCTGAGCCACCGAGCCCGGCAATCGTTTTAATTTTTTCCTTTTTTTGAGTCAGTCTCACTCTGTCCCTCAAGCTAGAGTGTGATGGCAGGCTCACAGCTACCACAGCCTCAACCTGGTGGGCTCACATGATCCTTCTACCTCAGCCTTCCAAGTAGCTGGAACCACAGATGCACGCCCAGTTAATGTTTTAAATTATTGTAGAGACAAGGTCTTGCCAAGTTGCCCAGGCTGGTCTTAAATTCCTGGGCTCAGGTAGTCCTCTCACCTCTGCCTCCTAAAGTGCTGGGATTATAGGTGTGAGCCACTGTGCCTGGCTTCCATTGTAAATTTTTTTTTTTTTGAGTCAGAGTCTCACTCATCACCCAGGCTGTAGTACAGTGGCACATTCACAGCTACCACAGCCTCAATCTGCTGGGCTCAGGCAATCCTTTTGCCTCAGTCTTTCAAGTAACTGGAACCAGAAGTGGACGCCACCACAACCAGCTAATTTTTAAAAAATTTACTGTAGAGACAAGGTCTTGCCAAGTTGTCTGGACTGGTCTTCAACCCGTGGGCTCAGGTAATCCTCTTGCCTCAGCCTCCCAAAGTAATCATGCTGGGATTACAGGCATGAGCCATTGCGCCCAGCTCATTGTAATTTTTTTAATAGACACTTACAAATAACATTCCCTCAGAAAGAAGCAACCACAACCCTAAAAACCTTTCAATATGTTTATATACTACTTACCTCAATGGCAACACTCGTTTCCTTATTTTTAAAAAGCTGGAGCTCTTCCAATTGCTGCTTTTCTTCAGCTGTCAACACTGTAAATACATCTTCTGAAGGGTCCTTTAAAACAACCATGAGAACACACAGTAAACCATACACAGAATTCCAAGTAATCAAAGCTCCAGATTTCTATGATCTCCAGGACATGCTATTTTTACACAGAAGGTGACTTTTACTAGAGAGCTACTTCTACCTCATCATCCACGGGAACAGATAAGTCGTCCAAATGGCTGATCCGTCCATCTTTTCCTATCTCATGAACAACAAAGTCGGAGTATCTGATGAAAAGAAAACACGAAATCTCAGAAAACTACCATCTTGTTTCCTATTAATTTTAGGGTAAAGTTTATCAATAGTAAGTTTTACTACTGTGAAAAAAAAGGAAAGTGTAAATCACACGGAGTTACTTTTTCTGGTTTCTGAATTAATGTTGAGCCACACTTTGGCTCAGGATTTATATCAGAAATTAAAGACCAAAAAAAAATAAAAAAGGGAGGCAGAGGAGAGAGGATTATCTGAGCTCAGGAGTTTGAGCTCAGCTTGAGCAACATGCAAGATCTCGTCTCTACAGTAAATCAAAAAATTAGCCAGGCATGGTGGCGCATGTCTGTGGTTCCAGCTACTTGGAAGGCTGAGGTGGAAGGATCACCTGAGCCCAGCAGGTCAAGGCTGCGGTGGCCATGAGCAATTCACTGTACTCTAGCCTGGGCGACAGAGTGAGACTTCTACTCAAAAAAAAAAAAAAGAAAGAAAGAAAAAGAAAAGACCCTCTGAGCTTCCAGAATATTCTACCACAGAAATGCATAAATAACCTTATTGACATTTGACATTACCCTGTAATTATACAGACAGCCCATACTAAATTGAATCACAAAATACAGTAAATGGTTAATTAAGTCACAACCTAGTATGTCTACCATGAACTACCCTGAAGTTCATATTCATGTGAAATATTTACACACATTATTTTAAAATCCTGTCAACAACCCCAATGTGGTATTATGACCCCCTTTTTTGGATGAGTGTACTGAAGTTCAAGAGGAGTTCAATAACTACGAAGTAGTTAAACTGAGCTAGGCTCGGTGGCTCAGCCTGTAATCCCACGCTTTGGGAGGCCAAGGTGAGTGGACTGCCTGAGTCTGAAGGTTTGAGACCCGCCTGGGTAACTTGGCGAGACCTCATCTCTACAATAAATCAAAAAGTAGCTGGGTGTGGTAGCGCGCGCCTGTAATTCCAGCTACTTGGAAGGCTGAGGTGGAAGGATCGCTGGAGCCCAGGAGGTCGAGGCTGCAGTGGCCGGGAGTGGCCTCTGCACTCCAGTCTGGGCGACAGAGTGAGACTCCAACGCAAAGAAAAAAAAAAGTAGTTAAACTCGATTCACACCCAGATCCACCTGGCTCCAAGGACTGTTTTTTTCTACTGTAGATGTGGCACATTTTGGTGCAAATCTTCAACATTCAGTGTTATCTTAACTGATAGCACATCTCACGTCAAACTTGCTTTTCAAGTGTTCAGTTACCACATGCAGTTAGTGTCTACCATATTAGACACAGCAGCTCTAGATGGTGCCTGTAGCATAGAGTAAATATGTTACAAGAATTGAAGTTTACAAAACAAATTCAGGAGAAAATGTGAAACCATTTAAATAAATTTATTTTAACCAAATGAATAGCACCCATTCATATATTAACAATATGTGCCATCCGGAAGTTATTTTTATTTACTCAAGCAATTCTGGGAACGATTTACCATTGAAATCAGAATATGATTTCTATTTATTTTAAAATACTAAAATTCTATTCAGGCACAACAGCTCACATCTGTAGTTCTAGCTACTCAGGAAGCTGAGGGAAGAGGATCACTTGAGCCCAGGATGCCAAGGCGGCAGTGAGCTATGATCATGCCATTGCACTCTAGCCTGGGTGACAGAGCAAGACTCTGTCTCTAAAAAAAATAAAATAAGCCGGGATCGGTGGCTCAGCCTGTAATCCCGCGCCTTTGGGAGGCTGAGGTGAGTGGATTGTCTGAGCCTGTGGGTTCGAGACCCGCTTGGGCAGCGAGACCTCATCTCTACAGTAAATCAAAAAATCAGCCAGGCATGGTAGCGCATGCTTGTAATTCCGGCTACTTGGAAGGCTGAGGTGGAAGGATCGCCAGAGACCAGCAGGTCGAAGCTGCGGTGGCCGGGAGCGGCCACTGCACTCCAGTCTGGGCGACAGAGTGAGACTCCAACTCAAAAACAAAAACAAAAACAAAAATAAAATAGAATCCAAGACCATTTACAGGCAGCATTCCTTCATCTTATTCCTTTTTGATCATCAGTAAACACTTGGGTATAGAAACTCAAAAAATTAATACAATCAAAACAACTTATCCATAAACTACACATACCTTTCTTTTAAGATTCCCGAGAACCCTTGGTGAGAACTCACAAACTTGGTGATGCCTACATCAAGTTCAGTGAGTCCGTGCTTCATCATGTCTGCAAAACTCTCTGCTTCTTCCTCCTCCTCACCCTCCTCTGAAAGGCCATCTTCCTCCTCTTCCTCCTCTTCTTCCAACTGAGCAACAGAATTCTTTTCACTTTTCCCAGTACTGACAGCATCGGGAGGCCCAGGCATGATTTCACTGCTAGGTGGAGAATCATTTTCTAGCCCATCCTGACCTTTGTTCAGACTGCATTCTGAGATCTTCTGTTTTTTTGTCTTCTCAGCTGAGGCCCCACTGTCATTATCTTCGACAGCAAGGGACCCACGTTTCAGCGGCATGCCAGTCATTTCTGTCATCTCCATCTCTAAGGCTCCAAGAAAACATTTAAGAGAACCTATAGGAAGGAGGAAAGAGTAGAAAGTATCAATCACCTTTTAAAGAAGCCAGTTTCAGCCGGGCTGGGCGGCTCAGCCTGTAATCCCGCGCCTTTGGGAGGCTGAAGTGAGTGGAATGCCTGAGCCCGCGGGTTTGAGACCCGCCTGGGCAGCGAGACCTCATCTCTACAATAAAATCAAAAAATCAGCTGGGTGTGCTAGCACGCACCTGTAATTCCAGCTACTTGGAAGGCTGAGGTGGAAGGATCGCCGTAGCCCAACAGGTCGAGGCTGTGGTGGCCGGGAGCGGCCACTGCACTCCAGTCTGGGCGACAGAGTGAGACTCCAACTCAAAAAAAAAAAAAAAAAAAAAAAAAGGAAGCCAGTTTCAAGGCCAGGCATGGTGGCTCATGCCTGTAATCTCACTATTTTGGGAGAAGAAGGTGAGAATATTGCCTGAGCCCATGGGTTCGAGACCAGCCTGGGCACCTTGACGAGACCTTATCTCTACAATAAATAAAAAAAATTAGCTGGGCGTGGTGATGCATGCCTGCAGTTCCAACTACTTGGAAGACTAAGGTGGAAGGATTGCCTGAGCCCAGCAGGTAGAGGCTGCGGTGGTCGTGAGTATGCCACTGCACTCTGGCTTGGGTGACAGAGTGAGACTCAGACTCAATATAAATACATACATACATACATACATACATACATACATACATACATACATAAATAAGTCAGTTTCAGATGAGATCAAGTGTGTTCAGGGTGGTATGGCCACAGATAAGAAGCTGGTTTCAACAGAGCCACAGTTAACTTTAAGGGGTTCTAAAAATCATTTACTAAAATAATTCTTCCTGATGTTGACATATATTCTTAGTTGGATTAGAAAACTCGTACAACAGGCTGGGCACATTGGCTCACAACTGTAATCCGAGCATTTTGGGAGGTTGAGGTGGGAGGATCACTTGAGCTCAGGAGTTCAAGACCAGTTTGATTAACATAGTAAAACCCTATCTCTACAAAAATTTCTTTTAAAATTAGCCAGGCATGGTGGCACATACTTGTCCTAGCTACTTGGGAGGCTGAGGTGGGAGGATCGCTTGAGCCCAGGAGTTCAAGGATGCAGTGAGCTATGATTGTGCCACTACATTCCAGCTTCAGTGATAAGAGATCCCATCTCTTAAAAATAAAAAGAAAATTGGTACAACACTTATGCATGAAATTTGACAGTGTGTGCCAAAAGTCTTAAAAATATATATATGCTCTTTGACCCAGAATTACTACTTTTGGAGATTTATCTTTTTTTTTTTTTTTTTTTTGAGTTGGAGTCTCACTCGGTCACCCAGACTGGAGTGCAGTGGCCCCC
>NW_007258809.1:578979-580667 GCF_000164805.1 Carlito syrichta
CTCAGCCTTCCGAGTAGTCGGAATTACAGGCACGCGCTACCACGCCCGGCTGATTTTTTGATTTATTGTAGAGATGAGGTCTCGTTGCCCATCACTTGAGCCCATCACTTTGAGACCCAGGCGGGTCTCAAACCCGCGGGCTCAGGCAATCCACTCACTCAGCCTCCCAAAGGCGCGGGATTACAGGCTGAGCCACCGAGCCCGGCTTTTTTTTTTTTGTTGAGTTGGGGTCTTATTCCATCACCGAGGCTAGAGTGCAGTGGCACACATGCTCACGGCTACCCCAGCGTCGACCTGCTGGGCTCTGGTGATCCTTCCGCCTCAGCCTTCCAAGTAGCCAGAACTATAGGTGTGCGCTATCCTGCTCAGTTAATTTTTGATTTATTGTAGAGACGAGGTCTCGCCAAGTTGCCTGGGCTGGTCTCAAGTCCCCGGGCTCAGGCAATCCACTCTCCTTGGCCTTCCAAAGTGCTGGGATTACAGGCTGAGTTACCGAGTCCAGCCTGGAGCTTTAACTTAAGAAAATAATTTTAAAAGTGCTTAAGGTTTTAGCTCTAAGGATACTCATTCCAGTGCTTTTACATTAGCAAAAAATTGAAAAAAATGAAACCTGGGTACATAAACAGAACAATATGTAGAAATGTTGACTAGAAGCTGGGAGAGGTGGTTACTTCTCGGAGAGGGTCTGGGTGCCTGGGGACAGCTGAGGGAGACTTGCTGTTCTCATGCAACACCACCGTTGTATCATTTGAACTTTATACATGCATTATCCTTCTGAAAAACTGGCTAAATAAAATACTGTATAACAGCCGGGCTCGGTGGTTCAGCCTGTAATCCCATGCCTTTGGGAGACTGAGGTAAGTGGATTGCCTGAGCCTGAGGGTTCAAGACCCGCCTGGGCAACTTGGCAAGACCTCATCTCTACAATAAATCAAAAAATCAACCGGGCGTGGTAGCGTGCGCCTGTAGTTCCGGCTACTGGGAAGGCGGAGGCGGAAGGATCGCCGGAGCCCAGCAGGTCGAGGCTGCGGTGGCCGGGAGCAGCCACTGCACTCCAGTCTGGGCGACAGAGTGAGACTCCAACTCAAAAAAAAAAACAACAACTGTATAACAATACTGAATGGCATGTAAGCAGGCCCACACCATAGCACATTAACAAAAAACAAGGGGAATGAGGAGTAGTCATGCAATGGGCACAGAGTTTTAGCTTTGCAAGAGAAAATCCTGGAGGGTGACTGCTTAACAATGTAAATGTGCTTAATGCTACTGAACTGTACACTGAAAAATGGTTGCTGGGTATGGTAGCTCATGCCTGAACTCCAGTACTTTGGAAGGCTGAGGTGAGAGGATTGCCTGAGCCTAGGGTTTCAAGGTTTTACCAGCCTGGGCAACATGGCAAGACGTTGTCTCTACAATTAAAAAAAGAAGCTCTCCAGGCATGGTGGTATGCACCTGTAGCTCCTGCTACTTAGAAGGTTGAGGTGCGAGGATTGTCTGAGCCAAGGAGGTCGAAGCTGAGGTGAATGTGATTGTGCCACCTGCACTCCGGCATGGAGGACAGATTAAGACTCCGATTTAAAAAAAAAAAAGCCAGGCTCGGTGGCTCAGCCTGTAATCCCGCGCCTTGGGAAGGCTGAGGTGAGTGGATTGCCTGAGCCCGCAGGTTCGAGACCCGCCTGGGTAAGTTG
>NW_007258809.1:580696-588421 GCF_000164805.1 Carlito syrichta
CCCAGCAGGTCGAGGCTGCGGTGGCCGGGAGCGGCCACTGCACTCAAGTCTGGACGACAGAGTGAGACTCCAACTCAAAAAAAAAAATAAGAAGAATGTAAACGAGCAGAAAATGAATATTCTAGTTGTCCAAGGTGTGATTAACAAGAAATTCACCTATATAAGCATCTATAGCAAAATAATAACAATTATAAGCTAATTTTTTTTTTTTTGAGTTGGAGTCTCACTCTGTCGCCCAGACTGGAGTGCAGTGGCCGCTCCCGGCCACTGCAGCCTCGACCTGCAGGGCTCCGGCGATCCTTCCGCTTCAGCCTTCCGAGTAGCCGGAATTACAGGCGCTCGCTACCACGCCCGGCTGATTTTTTGATTTATTGTAGAGATGAGGTCTCACTGCCCAGGTGAGTCTCGAACCCATGGGCTCAGGCAATTCACTCACCTCAGCCTCCCAAAGGCGCGGGATTACAGGCTGAGCCACCGAGCCAGCTGTAATCCAGATATTTAAATAGGAATGAATCAAGGGCTCCCATCACCTTGGGCACAAGGAACAGCTTCCTTTTTGCTAGATTTCTTAACTCCATCTGTGACCAGGCACCCCTTCCCTGTCACCGTAGTTCCTGGAGTTTCTTCTGTTCCTTTTTTTTTTTTTTTTTTGAGTTGGATTTCTCACTCTGTCACCCAGGCTGGAGTGCAGTGGCATGCTCACTGCCACTGCAGTGGCACACTCACAGCCACTGCAGCCTTGACTTGCTGGACTCAGGCCATCAAAAAATCAGCTGGGCATGGTAGTGCATGCCTGTAGTTCCAGCTACTCAGAAGGCTGAGGCGGAAGGATCGCCGGAGCCCACCAGATCGAGGCTGCGGTGGCCGGGAGCGGCCACTGCACTCCAGTCTGGGCGACTGAGTGAGACTCTGACTCAAAATAAATAAATAAATAAATAAAAATAAATATCTGGATTACCTGACATAATGTCTTATGCCACCTATAGCCAGAACGAAATGCTGTCTTGGAGCCTGCTGTTCATTTAAAAATAAACTTTGCAAAACAAAAACAAAAACAAAAAAACCCATGACAGCTACAGAAAATAGGAGAGAAATTATTTAAAATACCCTAAAAAACAGTTAAAACAATTTCTTTTGAAAGACAATTATTAGCTGGGCGTGGTAGCGCATGCCTATAGTTCTGGCTACTTGGAAGGCTGAGGTAGAAGGATCACCTGAGCCCAGCTGGTGGAGGTTGCAGTGGCCAGGAGTGTGCCACTGCACTCTAGCCTGGGCGACAATGAGACTCCAACTCAAAAAAAAAGAAAGAAAGAAAACAATTAAATACCGAGAAATGGAAGAAACTAAGAAACTGGAATAGAAGTAGACTACAATTGAAGTTATATAAAAGTGTCTCTAATTCAAATAAGAAAGCTAAATAAGCTTTGTCCCAAGCAGGTGTAGTTTAAAAAGGATGCTGGTTTATGGAATGCCCATGCCATGCCATTCCATTTAATTTTCTGAGTCAGAGTCTCTCTGTTGCCCAGGCTGGAGAGCAGTGGAACACTCACAGGCCACCACAGCCTCGACCTGCTGTGATCCTTCCGCCTCAGTCTTCCAAGAAGATGGAACCATAGGCATGCACCACCATGACCAGATACTTTTTTGATTTATTGTAGAGACAAGGTCTCACCAAGCTACCCAGGCTGATCTCAAACCCCTAGACTCAGGCAATGCTCTCATCTCTGCCTCCCAAAGTGCTGCAATTACAGGTGTGACCACCATACCCAGCCTCATTCTCACTTTTTTTTTGTTTTTTTTGAGTTGGAGTCTCACTCTGTTGCCCAGACTGGAGTGCAGTGGCCACTCCCGGCCACCGCAGCCTCGACCTGCTGGGCTCTGGCTATCCTTTCGCCTCAGCCTTCCGAGTAGCCGGAATTACAGGCATGTGCTACCACGCCCAGCTGATTTTTTAATTTATTGTAGAGATGAGGTCTCGCTGCCCAGGCGGGTCTTGAACCCACGGGCTCAGGCAATCCACTCACCTCAGCCTCCCAAAGGCATGGGATTATAGGCTGAGCCACCGAGCCCAGCTCATTCTCACTTTATAACAACAAAGCTGCCCTCATAGCGCTCTCAAACAGGAGAAGGAGACAGGACCAAAGCTCTCACAGAGTCTATGAGTACACACAGTACACAACACTTAACAGACTAGAACACCTGGGCCAAGTTTTGAGGGCTGAGGAAACATAAGGTCCTGCAGAAAGGGACGGAGGTGTGTAGAGGTGAGCGTACAGCATGTGCAGAGGCATGGGCAAGCAGGGAGCACCGCAAGAACCCCAAGGAGCTCATTGCCCACTGTGGAGGGCAAGACACACAAGGGGAGTCTGGAGCTAAAGCCAAGGAGGTGGTAGAAGCCATACTAGGCTACATGGAACGAATTACGTTCATGAAAACCAAACTACCACTGGACTCATGAGTTAGAAAGATTACGAGGCACCCTTTGGAAGAGAAACTGGGGCTAGATGGGAAGACCAAGTAAAAGAGTACAACTGTAACCTAGGCAAGAAATTACTACAACCTGATCTAAGGCTGAAGTAAGGGAGACAGAGGAGAGGGAACATTTAGGAGGTGGTAGGGACAGAAGTGGGTGACAAACGCAGGAGGAAAAAGGAACTCTTCCAGTATGTCTGAGTTTCCTACCTTGGGAACCTGAGAGGACAGTGGCGCTCTTCCTGAAATGGGGGCTCCAGAAAGAGGAGCAGGTGGTGGGAGAAGATAAGACCACCTACAGTCTTCTCATGCCGCAGGTGCCCGGGAGACATCCAAGTGCCGTCCCGTAGGCAGTCATCACATTATGCCACACATACCCTTACCAAAAACCTGAAATGGTTCACCAGTGACCTTATAAGGTCTCCAGAATCACAGGATCTACCAGGAGATCCTGATCTCTTTCCAGAAGCCAGAACTCTAAGCGGGAAGGAAAGCATGGCCAATAACAGCATTTATGCAACTCAAGAACTTTATGGCCAGCAAAATAGCCCCCTTACGCAGAGAAAACACTGGGCCTCCTACTCAACAACCTCGGAGCTGGAACTGTGTTTTGTCATTTACTAAGTGGGTCACTTAACCTCTCCAAGCCTCAGTTTCTTTCTCTGTAAAATATGATGACTTAGTCAAAGCTCTAATAGTTCCTCTTATTCAACTGTTAGTTCTAATATTTCTTATGAATGATTTACACAGAATTGTACTGTTGCATCTGGAGGAAAAAACAGCTTCTATGCTCCTTTTGTTTTCTGGGCTAATGATTAAACATGGTTTTCTTCTTCAAGTATCAATTTTTTTTTTTTGAGCTGGAGTCTCACTCTGTCGCCCAGCCTAGAGTGCAGTGGCCGCTCCCGGCCACCGCAGCCTCAATCTGCTGGGCTCCGGCGATCCTTCCGCCTCAGCCTTCCAAGGAGCCGGAACTACAGGCACGCACTACCACGCCCGGCTAAGTTTTTTATTTTATTATAGAGATGAGGTTTCTCCTGCCCAGCGGGTCTCTAACCCGCGGGAGTATCAATTAATTTTTTTTTTTTTTTAGTTGGAGTCTCAGTGTCACCCAGACTGGAGTGCAGTGGCCGCTCCCGGCCACCACAGCCTCGACCTGCTGGGCTCCGGCGATCCTTCCGCCTCAGCCTTCCAAGTAGCTGGAACTATAGGCGTGCGCTACCACGCCTGGCTAATTTTTTAATTTATTGTAGAGATGAGGTCTCACCTGCCCAGGCGGGTCTCGAACCCGCGGGCTCAGGCAATCCACTCACCTCAGCCTCCCAAAGCGCTGGGATTACAGGCTGAGCCACCGAGCCCGACATATCAATTAATTTTAAGAGACTCTAAAACATTGCCAACAACACCAAGTAAGCAGTGTGAAAATAAACAGAATTTAAAAGCTGTTAGAACCCCCAAAACACTAGAAGCCTTGAGAGAAATGTGACTGTGATCCTAGTCATATATAGTTAGTTACAACTTCTGCTTCTCAGAATATAGATTACCTTGCTTTCTTATTTTTCTTGTTCTGTACGAATGACTGGAGATTCTTTTTTACTGTTGAGTTGAGGTCTCACTCTGTGGCTCAGGCTGGAGTGCAGTGGCACGATCACAGTTCACCGTAGCCTCAAACTCCTGGGCTCAATCAATCCTCCTGCCTTAGCCTTAGCCTTCCGCGTAGCTGGGACTATAGGGACACACCACCATGCCTGGCTAATTTTTTCTAGAGATGAGATCTTACTACGCTTTCCCAGGCTGGTCTCAAACTCCTGGGCTCAAGCAATCCTTCCACCTCAGCCTACCTAAGTGCTGGGACTACAGGCATAAGCCACTGTGCACAGCCTGAGATTCTTAACTAATGATCCTTTCCACAGATTAACTTTCTTTTTGTTGTCCTGCTTTGCTTAGGCTAGATGACAGAAAACCCATGACTACTACACTTTCCCAAACATACCCTTCCCCAATAAGAAACACTGCTTATAACCAATCAAATTGCTGTAACTATGCACCAACCTGGTAAGAAAAATGTTATAATTCTGCTAAAAACACCTGTCTCTGCCTATATAAATGAAACCTTAAGTTCCCTACTTTAGAATGCTGACTCTATTCCTTTGGAGTTGGTGTTTCTGGGTGGGCCATCGTTAAACTTTGCACTTGAATAAACTTGCTTAATTTTTATTATTTTTAGAGTCAGACTCTCACTCTGTTGTCCAGGCTGGAATGCAGTGGCACACTCATGGCCACCACAGCCTTGACTCGCTGAGCTTAGGTGATCCTTCCACCTTAGCCTTCCCAAGTAGCTGCAACTATAGGCGCGCACTACCACACCCAGCTAAGTTTTTGATTTATTATAGAGATGAGGTCTCCCCAAGTTGCCCAGGTTGGTCTTGAACCCGCGGGCTCAGGCAATCCACTCACCTCAGCCTCCCAAAGCGCGGGATTACATGCTGAGCCACCGAGCCCGGCGATTCTGATTCTTTTGATTATTTTAGGCTGACACCAGGCTTTTAGGTCGCCAGCCTTTTTCTTGATATTTGTGGACATTTGTCTGATCTCTTTTTGTTGACACATCTAGCTGCAAAGGCAAGCTCATTAACTCACTTTTGTATGTCAAATGAAATTACCTGTTCCATTTGTTTAATAGCTCTATCACAGACATACTAATTATTAAAATATATATAGTGCCAATGAGATTCAATCACTTAATGAATATTTTACTAAGTTCTGTCCTGCAGTCCTAGAAGCTGAGAGCAAATTTACCAGAATAGCTGTTCAAACTGCTTGACTAGGAGAGGTAGAACTCAAACCAGAGTCAATTTCATAAGCAGGAACCACATGAAAGGGAAAACTATCATGGAATATCATTGTTAAATCGAGGAACAAGAAGAGGAGAGAGAGGTGATCTTGTGAACATGGAAGAGACCCAAGAAAATTCAATCAGAAAGATAAAACAACCTTTACTGCCCCAAGGAAATCAGTTTTGCAGTCAGGAAAATCCAAGCATTCTACCATGAATGAAGATATAGAGTGACTGGCTTAAAAAGGAGAGTGCATGTGGGGCGCGGTGGCTCAAGCCTGTAATCCCAGCACTTTGGGAGGCCTAGGCAAGAGGACTGCAAAATGAGCCCAGGGGTTCGAGACCAGTCTGGGCAACATGGTGAAACCTTGTCTCTAAAATAAATTTTAAAAAATTAGCCGGACGTGGTAACGTGCACCTGTAAGTTCCAACTAAGTGGAAGCCTGAGGCAGAAGGATCGCCAGAGCCCAGCAGGTTGACGCTGGGGTATCCGTGAGTGTACCATTGTACTCTAGTCTGGGCGACAGAGTGGATTCCAACTGAAAAAAGAAAAGGGAGAGTGCAGCTTCATGAGTTTTTTGTTGCATTAAAATTTTTCTTAAAGAAATGTAATGCTGCACAAACACATTATCCATAATAGCAATGATGGTATCTTAACTGTCAAGTAAGATCTCTACAGACCAGAGGCCTGATTCTGCAACCAGGAAGAAAAGGAACTCCACTGATACAGCCCATGAACTTAAAGTCCTTCACATTTCTTAGGGGGGGAATGCTAAAAGTTTTTGTTTCCACTCCAAATGAGAATAGAAGTATTACAATTTAACAGTATTTTATTTTGTTATCTATTTTTGAGTCGGAGTCTCACTCTGTTACCCAGGTTGGAGTGCAGTGGCCTGCTCATGGTCACCATAGCCTCCATCTTCTGCCTCAGTCTTCCAAGTAGCTAGAACCACAGGTGCAGGCCACCACACCCAGCTTGCTTGGTTGCTTTCTTGCTTACTTATTTATTTATTTATTTTAGAGACAAGTTCTCACCAAGTAGCCCAGGCTGGTCTCCAACCCCTGGGTTCAAGCAATTATCTTGCCTCTGCCTCCCAAAGAGCTGGGATTACAGGTGTGAGCCACAGTGCCCCAGCAATGTAACAGTATTCTAAAAACCTTTTCATTAAAGTAGTAAATTCATCAACTAAGCTTTTAAAATCCTCTACACTCACAGCATTTAGCATTTCCAAAATTTTAATACAACACTAACAATAGTCCCTTATTACTTCCTCCAAAATAAACATCTGACAAAGAGCCATTAGTCTTAATTCTATCATACTTCAAAACAATCCAAAACTTTCACTTTTTAAATACAGCTTTCTTCCATCGCCAGCAAACTGACAGTAATCTCTCTAGCTCTCACAACAATGACGCTTTCTTTAGGACAGAGCACACAGTGCATTCCAATATGCAAAATCGTTAAGTCTACGGGGGCTGTTCATTTGACAAAGATTTACTGAGCACATCCTATGTGTGTCTGGCACTGTTGTAGGCACTGTGGGAAAGGGAAAACTTCTTGTCCTCGAGGAGCTTACTTTCTATTTTAGGATATATCTGAGAACAAAACAAATATTATCTCAGAACGTGCAATCTACGAAGAAATAAAGCAGAAGAAGGGGACTGAGAGTAGGAGTGCTCTATAATGAAGCCTCTTTAAGGAGGTGACTTTTAAACAAACACAAGGGGAGAATCTCACATGAAAAGATGTGTGTGAGGAGAGTTCCAGACAAGCCAGAACAGCACATATAACGGACCTGAGGCAGGAGCAAACTCAGTCAACCATAAGACCAGCTGCATTGTTATTTTTCTCCTGCCTAGGGGCAAAGGTTGTTTCATTAATACAATACCTGTATGCCCCAGCCTCTATCCAAAGATATGTCTGAAAGGAGCTGCTCAATGGATAAATACGGAATGCTGGCTACCTTCCTAATGACTGAACATAACAGCCTAACCATCTCCCTCTTTTTTTTTTTTTTTGAGTCGGTGTCTCACTCTGTCGCCCAGACTGGAGTGCAGCGGCCGCTCTCGGCCACGGCAGCCTCGACCCGCTGGGCTCCAGCGATCCTTCCGCCTCAGCCTTCCGAGGAGCCGGAATGACAGGCGCGCGCTACCACGTCCGGCTGATTTCTTGATTGATTGTAGAGATGAGGGCTCGCTGCCCAGGCGGGCCTCGAACCCGCGGGCTCGGGCAATCCCCTCACCTCAGCCTCCCAAAGGCGCGGGATGACAGGCTGAGCCACCGAGCCCGGCTCATCTCCCTTTCAATAGAAGTGTACAGTCTGACACATTGTGACAGATCCCTCGATAGTCAAGGCATCCCCCGTCCAATGAGCTAATACCTATTTCACAGACGATTAGAGGCTGGGGGGGGGGGG
>NW_007258809.1:589602-599009 GCF_000164805.1 Carlito syrichta
CCGCCCCCTCGGGGCACGCCGGGGCGCCCGGGGCTTGCCCACGCGCGGCGGCTGAAGCGGGGCGGGTTCGCCGGGTCTCCCACGCGGTCGCTCCCGGTGACGTTATCACGTGCACCTGAGAGTATCTCGACCCTCTTCAGGACGAGCAAAGCAGCGAGGGCCTCATTAGTTGTTAGTGGTGTTCTATCAAAGGTTTCTGCCACAAAGTTGCGGCCCTGGTGGCCCTCCCCGGGCCCTCTTAACAACAATGAAAAGGGAATCACTTGAGGGACTTTGTTCTTCTGCGTATGTAATTCCTTGGGATGTAGCCGACCCAAGAGCACCATTTCCCCATTCTTTTCCTTCCTACTGGACAGCTCCCCAATAGGTTTCTACTTCAGGAAGCCTGATCACAGCCAGTTTATAAAAGAAAAACAAAAATTATTTCCTCTTTTTATGCTCTTCAAGTAGCACACATTTGTGACCAAATGCAAACCCCCCAATTATTTTTCAGTTCTAATGTTTTGTCAAACTTTAACCCTGAGTGAAAAACCAATCCCATTTCAAGTACTCATATTTCTGCTAGATTTATTTATTTATTATTTTTTTTATTTTTTGGCGTCCCTGGGTGGGCACGAATAGATTTTTTTTATTTATTTATTTATTTTTTTTTTTTGAGTTGGAGTCTCACTCTGTTGCCCAGACTGGAGTGCAGTGGCCGCTTCTGGCCACTGCAGCCTCAACCTGCTGGGCTCTGGCGATCCTTCCGCCTCAGCCTTCCAAGTAGTCGGAATTACAGGCAGGCGCTACCACGCCCAGCTGATTTTTTTTGATTTATTGTAGAGAGAGGTCTCGCTGCCCAGGCGGGTCTCGAACCCGCAGGCTCAGGCAATCCACTCACCTCAGCCTCCCAAAGGCGCAGGATTACAGGCTGAGTCACCGAGCCTGGCCAGATTTATTTTTTAAAGGTGGACTTAGCGTGGGAATCTGGTTAGCTGAGTCATAGATAATTTCATGAGATTGGTGGGGCCCCAATACCGTCTTCTTCTGAGATTATTCATCTTAACTAAGTACCTCAATTTTTTTCCTGTACTTAATTCTGTACGGTCATCTTGGGCTACGGTTAATTCGTAGGTTAATGTACCAATAACAGCAACTGCAAATATTTGTATCACAGCCACAAATAATTCAATCCCAATCTCTTAATTTTTGTATACTTTGAAAACTACCTTCTTGCCAGGAGCAGTGGGTCACGCCTGAAATCACAGCACTGGGAGGCTGAGGTGAGAAGATTGCCTGAACCCAGGGGTTGGAGACCAGCCTGGACAACAGGGCAAGACCTCCTCTCTACAATAAATCAAAAAATTAGCCGGGCATGATGGTGCGGGCCTGTGGTTCCAGCTACTTGGAAGACTGAGGCGGAAGGATCAAGGTTGCAGTGGCGGTGAGTGTACCACTGCACTCCAGTCTGGGCAGCAGAATGAGAAAAAATAAAAAAAAATAAAAAATAAACCGGGCTGGGTGGCTCAGCCTGTAATCCCACGCCTTTGGGAGGCTGAGGTGAGTGGATTGCCTGAGCCCGCGGCTTCAAGACCCGCCTAGGCAGCGAGACCTCATCTCTACAATAAATCAAAAAATCAGCCGGGCGTGGTAGCACATGCCTATAATTCCGGCTACTTGGAAGGCAGAGGCGGAAGGATCACCAGAGGCCAGTGGGTCAAGGCTGCGGTGGCCGGGAGCGGCCACTGCACTCCAGTCTGGGCGACCAAGTGAGACTCCAACTCAAAAATAAATAAATAAATAAATAAATAAAATTAAAAATAAAAAGTATCTTCTCATTGTCCTGGATTTTGGCCAATCGAATAGGTGTGTATAGACAATATCATTTTTGTTTTGCTTTGCAAACACCAAATGCTCGCATTCATTGCTGGAGGGAATGCAAAATAATACAGCCACTTTGCAAAACAGTTTGGTGGTTTCTTAGAAAACTGATTAGTTTTATCATACAATTCAGCAATTATGCTCCTTCTTTGTATTCACTTACAGGAACTGAAAACTATGTTCACATAAAAACCTGCACATGGGAGGTGGTTCACGCTGTAATCCCAGCATTTTGGGAGGAGGAGGTGAGAGGATTGCCTGAGTTCAGGGGTTGGAGACCAGCCTGGGCAACTTGGCGAGACCTCGTCTCTACAATAAATCAAATAAATTAGCCAGGCATGGTGGTGCACACCTGTAGTTCCAGCTACTTAGAAGGCTGAGGTGGAAGGATCACCTGGGTTCTGCAGGTTGAGACTGCGGTGGACATGAGCATGCCGCTGCACTCCAGCCTGGGCAACAGAGTGAGATTCTGACTAAAACAATACAAAACTCTGCCCATGGATGTTTATAGCAGTGTTTTCCTAATTGCGGAAACTTAGGCGGAACCAAGATATTCTTCAATAAGTGAAGGGATAAATTCTGGTATATCCAGAGAATGGAATATTATCAGTACTAAAAAGAAATAAGCTTTTAGAAGGCCGTGGATGGTTCTGGAGGAGACTTAAATGTTTATTACTAAGTAAAAGAAACCAATCTGAAAAGGCTATATACTGTATGATTCCAACTATTGACATTCTGAAAAAGGCAAAACTGTGTAGATGGTAATAAGATTAGGGGTCACCAGGAGTTAGAAGGGAAGAACATCAGCGCAGAGGATTTTTAGGGCAATGAAATTACTCTGTACGATTCTATAATGGTGGATACATGTCATTATACATTTGTCCAAACTCAGAGAATATACAACACCAAGAGTGAATCTTTTTTTTTTTTTTTTTTTTGAGAGACAAGGTCTTGCTATGTTGCCGAGGCTGATTTTGAGCCGCTGGGCTCAAGCAATCCTCTTGTGTCAGCTTCCCAAAGTGCTGCGATTATAGGTATGAGCCACCACGCCCGGCTAAGAGTGAATCCTAATGTAAACTATGGACTCTGGGTTATAATGGCATCTTTGCATCAACAACCTAAAACTGCTATAATAATAGTAATAATAATAATAATAATAAAAGTCTTAAAATAAATCTCTGGAGCCAGGCGTGGTGGCTCATGCTTGTAACCCTAGCACTTTGGGAGGTCAAGGCAGGAGGGTTGCTTGAGCCCAGGAGTTGGAGAGTAGCCTAGGCAACATAGCAAAACTTTGTCTCTACAAAAAGTTAAAAATTTAGCCGGGCATGGTAGCATGTGTCTGTAGTTCCAGCTATTCAGAGGCTGAGGAGGAAGGATTGCCTGAGCCCAGGAGGTCGAGGCTGTGGTGAGCCCTGAAGGTGCCACTACAGTCCAGCCCCTGGGTGACAGAGTGAGACTCAGACTTAAACAAAACAAAACAAAAACTTATCTGAGATTGTTACCCAATTCCTTATAAACACATGTAAAGGAAAGACTTTTCACATTTATTTGACCATTAGCTTGGTTCGTGGTCAAAATTTACCCTTTTTACATTTCAGTCTAAACTGCCTTAGACAAAATCCAAGTGAAACATGCATTTTTAGTTTTCTGTTTTCCAAAATGGGCAGCTCTTTATTGGTTTATAAAACAACATAGAAGTGCTCAAATCCTCTCCCCCATTCCTGCTTCCTCTAAGAAACATTGAACAATAGAATATTCTCCTCAACTTTAAAATTCCATCCTAATATGTATATTGTGTATAATATATGGCGTCCTGCTTTTAACCTCACTAGGGGTATGGATTCTGAAGTGCCTAACACACAACTTGTCGCTGCTTTCATCCTTATTACCCAGTATTGTATCCATCTTAGATGCCTTTCTCCACATCCCAGATGGCAGTCATTGTTTTCTGTGAACCCTCATTGCAAATCTTTCTGTTGCTGAGCCTATGTATTTAATATTAAATTGTCTATTTCCATGTCTAGTTCCTTTACCAGAAATTGAAATTTTCAGAGGCAAAAATTTGGGTTAGGACAATCTTTCTTCTCCTATAATTTTATTTTTAACTTTTATTGGCCATTTCAAATTGGAAACTCATGACTTTCAGTTTGGGAAAATTTTCTAGAATCATTTCGCTGATGATCACCCCCTCCCCAATCTTTGCTTGCTTTTTCGTTTTTGTTTTTTGTTTTTGTTTTTGTTTTTGAGTTGGAGTCTCACTCTCGCCCAGGTGAGTGCAGTGGCTGCTCCCCGGCCACCGCAGCCTCGACCTGCTGGACTCCGGCGATCCTTCCGCCTCAGCCTTTCAAGTAGCTGGAACTACAGGCGCGTGCTGCCATACCCAGCTAATTCGTTTTTGTTTTTTGTTGTTTTTTTTTTTGAGTTGGAGTCTCACTCTGTCGCCCAGACTAGAGTGCATTGGCCGCTCCCGGCCACCGCAGCCTCGACCTGCTGGGCTCCGGCGATCCTTCCGCCTCAGCCTTCCAAGTAGCTGGAACTACAGGTGTGCGCTACCACGCCCGGCTCATTTTTAATTTTTATTTTTTGATTTCCTGTAAAGATGAGGGCTCATCAAGTTGCCCAGGCCGGTCTCGAACCCGTGGGCTCAGGCAATTCGCTTACCTCAGCCTCCCAAAGCGCGGGATTACAGGCTGAGCCACTGAGCCCGGCCGAGGTTTCTTTTTTATTTTAATTTTAAAGATGTGGGGTACAATTCAGGATTAGGTATGCAAGTGAACGTTGTACAGGTAAAGTTTGGGTCTCGCTTTGGTCCCTAGTTCACCTGGTTTGAGATCAGGGACCCTTACTGATGAAGTGCCGGCCCCCACTCCCCACCCCAAGAGGTTTCGCTATGTTGCCCAGGCTGGTCTGGAACTCCTGGGCTCAAGCAGTCCTCCTGCCTAGGCCTCCCAATGTGCTGGGATTACAGGCGTGAGCCACCGCACCCGGCTCGAATGCGCTTTTATAAAATAGTATCGTTTTCTTGTTTTATGTTTTCAATGGTAAAACTCAATTCTCAGAATATTAATGATACGTTTATGTGCATATATACACATATTTGAATTTTCTCCTCACTGAATGGTTTCTGTCTCCTCCAAGAGCTACTTCCCAGTCCCCTTCTCCCCCACCCCTTTTGTTGGTCTTGGTCTCTATGGTACTACCTTCCGTCTTAGTTTATTTAGGAGGTTGTCACATTCCTGCGTTCTCTACCCACGCCTTGCTGCTAGGTAACTCTCGTTCCTTCTCCCTGGTAAGAGTTTTTGGGTGTCGGCACCAGGCAAAATGCATATTAGATGCAGAGTTCTCCTCCTCCATTGAGTTCCCAGATTGCCTACAACCACATATACAGCCTCCAGGAAGAAAACTGGTGGGTCATCTTCGGGGGACCTGACCAGCTTTAAAGGAAAGATCTAAAGATACTTACATTCATCGGAAACCCCCCACCTAAACAACCGAAACAAACAACCCTACATTGAAGTTCCTAGTCATCAAGCTCACTCACACACCTGTATAGCGTCAAAAAAAAAACAACAAATTAATTCGTGCTCGGTGGCTCAGCTTGTAATCCCGCGCTTTGGGAGGCTGAGGTGAGTGGATTGCCTGAGCCCGCGGGTTCGAGACCTGCCTGGGCAACTTGGCGAGACCTCATCTCTACAATAAAATCAAAAAATCAGCCGGGCGTGGAAGCGCATGCCTGTAATTCCGGCTACTCGGAAGGCGGAGGCGGAAGGATCGCCGGAGCCCGGCAGGTCGAGGCTGCGGTGGCCGGGAGCGGCCACTGCGCTCCGGTCTGGGCGACGGAGTGAGTCTCCAACTAAAAAAAAATAAAATAAAATAAAAAGCAAATTAAAAAAAAATTGAATGAATATTGAATTTATGGCGTGGAGGGGGGGGATATCGTAAAGCTTCACCCCTGACAGTAACGTGGTGGGAGGGACCGACCCCTTTTCGGGAGCGCCTCGGGGTCGAGAGCGCGCTTCCTGAGCGGCCATGCCGACCCCCTGCCGGCAGGGGACGCCATAGAGCATGGCCGGCGGCTGCGGGGCAGGGCTTCTCTGGGCCGAGAGGAAGAGACTAACGAGACGGCGAGAGGAAGTCGCGGTGGCGCTCGGCCCTGCAGACTCCGAGCCTGAGCTGCTGCCTGTCCTGGCCGGGGCCAGACTCCACGGGCCACGCTGGCTGCGCATGGAGCCGAGGACTCGCGCGGAGGCGTGATGCTACCGTCCGGCGAGATGGGCGAGATGCCAGCAGCCCCGGTGAGGTGGCCCTGGCGCCCCGGGGGAGGGGACAATGGTGTGGCCCAGTGAGGTGGCACAGATCTGCCGGGGAGATAGTCCAGTCCCAGTGAGGTGGCCCTGGAAGCTTGTGAAGGTGGTTCCGTGGCCCAGGGTAGAGGCCCTTGCAAGACCTCCTGGAGGAGGTAGGCCCGGGGAGATGACGGCTCTCTCTGGAGGAGGTTGCCCTGGCCACCGGCCAAGCTAATTCCAGGTCCTGGTGAGGAGGCAAAGACCTCCTGGGAGGAGGGCGGTGGTGGCACCAGGGAGGTGGTGCGTGTTGGAATTTGAATCAGACGGCCCTGGTCACTCAGGAAGGCCCCAGGGTGGCCGGAGTGGGGAGGGCATCTGGGACTCCTCCGTCTTCCAATGGGTGTCCTTTGGGAGTTCTGTGTGAGTGTCATCTACTACTTCAAGTAGTCTTAACGTGTTTGTCACACCCGCTCTTCTTCTAGTGCTGCTCTGAAAGTGGCGACGAAAGGAAGAACCTCGAGGAGAAAAGTAAGCAGGCCCCAGACACCTCAGCTCTTTTTACCCAGCCATCCTTCCGAACTCAACCTTCCAGGGTCCGCAGCAGAGACGGGCTCTTAGCTTATCTTTTCGATGAAGTATCTTTTTCTGTACCATACACTTACGTAGTCATGTGATTATCATGATACACATATTTTTGTCTCTCTAAAATTGTAAAATACAGGATGCTTTGGAGAAGAGACTTCCTATGTAGTGCAGGAACTGGGGTGGTTTCACTGGAGGTCTGAGTCATACAGGACCCAGAATAATTGGGACCTACCTGTCATTTTAATGAAGCATCAGTTTGTTAAGCATCAGGAATTCGGAGGAACTATTGATCTAGGGCCGATGCCCATCACTTTAATTGGGTTCAAAGGAGGCCAAAGATAATTGTTTTACCTTCAGTGAGTTGGCAATTAAAAATTTCTCTGGGCAGAGCACAGTGGATAACTTGGATTCTGGATCTTGGACTGGACAGGGGAAGGGAAAAAGGTCAGTATCACCATTTATTATTTAGGACAGGGGCATATATCAGGAATGTGGACATTTGTCATTTTACTTTAATGATGGGTTATTGGAAATCAAGGACTCTTCAGGGACTTCAGTGAAATTTTTTGTCAAGGAAGGGGAAAAGCATGTAATAGAAAATCTCTTCTGTTGGGTGAGTTTGGTTTTTTGACTGGCAAAGAATGAGAGTTGAGAATGAGTAGTGGTAAGAGAAAGGGTACTCACATTGCCACATAGTCCTTAGAAGACTTGCCCTTAACATTGGCTGCTGATAGGATCTGCCTCAGAAAGAAAGCTCTGAGCAGTTCATTGCACTTGACAATCACAGCTGCCACAACTCAGCTCCTGTTTCCTGAAGGATTTGAGAGTGCTCTGTATCTTTCTGTTACATACCTCTTTCCACCTTTTTTGCCCCACTTACATGCCTAGGAAGTCTGATGCCTACTGAGCTGACATTTTGATAAAGTGATATCTTTTTTTTTTTAGTTGGAATCTCACTCTGTCGCCCAGGCTGGAGTGCAGTGGCACACTCAGGGCCACCGCAGCCTCTATCTGCTGGGCTCAGGCAATCCTTCTGCCTCAGCCTTCCAAGTAGCTGGAACTACAGGTGCGTACCACCATACCCAGCTAATTTTTTTAAAAAAGTATTATAGAGACAAGGTCTGGTCAACTTGCCCAGGCTGATCTTGAACCCCTGGGCTCAGGCAGTCCTCTTGCCTCTGCCTCCCAAAGTGCTAGAATTATAGGCATGAGCCACCATGCCTGGCAGACTGTCATATCAAGGACTTTGTCCTTGTCCCTGTTTCTGTGGCTCAGTCAACTGCTTTGCAATTAGGAGTGCTCTTTACAAATAATAGAAAAGGAGAGACATAACTGCTTGGAAGGCTGAGGTGGAAGGATCGCCGGAACCCAGCAGGTCGAGGCTGCGGTGGCCGGGAGCGGCCACTGCACTCCAGTCTGGGTGACAGAGTGAGACTCCAACTCAAAAAAAAAAAAAAAAGTCACAAATCATCAATATGTCATTTTGTATTTGACTAAGAATGTACTCTGTTGCATTTAAATTGTTACATGTAAAGGGTTAAACTTTTGAAATAAAAAGTGAAGATAGAATTTACTCCCTAAGGTACAGCAACTTAGCATTCACAAAACATTTCTTGTCTCCATTTGTCTACGAACACATCACACAATTCACTTGTTTTATTTACTTATGATAAATAAAAAAAGACATTGTGAGTTCTATACATAATAGTAGATAGATGATTACATATTAAAATGTAATGATGATGCAATATAATTATAAACATGTTATTATATATTAATAAAGTTTGGATGCCAACCAGCCAATCCTGTTTATACTTGAAGGCAAAGGAAATAAGAGTACTGGATTGAGAGTCAGGAAACATGAATTATAGTCCCATTTACAACCTTGAAATGTAGGATGGGGCAAATTTATAATTTATTTTTTAGTTGGGAAATTGAGGCATAGACTTCTGCTATGCCTCAATTCAGGAACCCACTAAATATTCATTTTGCTTCTGCTATCCATTAGTGGGTTCCTGATTCTCAAAGCATGTGAGTAACCTTTTAATTTCTATAAGTAGAACACATTTTTTTTTTGAGGGGATGTGGAGGGAGAAACATAGCCAGTACCAAACACACTGGTATATGTTCTGTTGATCTTTGCATAAATAATTGAACAATATCTGACATTTACATTTAGGCATATATTTATTTAGATACTAATATTTTCAACTTATCTGAAATGACAGTTGTTTTGTAATGAGGTATACTCTCTTGCGTTTCTCTCATTCTGGTTTTCTTTTTTTTTTTTGAGTTGGAGTCTCACTCTGTCGCCCAGACTGGAGTGCAGTGGCCGCTCCCAGCCACCGCAGCCTCGACCTGCTGGGCTCCGGTGATCCTTCTGCCTCAGCCTTTCAAGTAGCTGGAACTACAGGAGTGCGCTACCACACCCGGCTAATTTTTTTTGATTTATTGTAGAGACGGGGTCTCGCCGAGTTGCCCAGGCTGGTCTCAAACCTGTGGGCTCAGGCAATCCACTCGCCTCAGCTTCACAAAGTGCTGGGATTACAGGCTGAGCCACTGAGCCCGTGCGATTTTCTCAGCTTTATCTGTCTTGCACACTCTTAAAAAATATCACTAGCAGGTCGAGGCTGCGGTGGCCGGGAGCAGCCACTGCACTCCAGTCTGGGTGACAGA
>NW_007258809.1:599029-599715 GCF_000164805.1 Carlito syrichta
AGTGGCCGCTCCCAGCCACCGCAGCCTCGACCTGCTGGGCTCCGGCGATCCTTCTGCCTCAGCCTTCCAAGGAGCTGGAACTACAGGCACGCGCTTCCTCGTCTGGCTGAATTTTTTTTTGATTTATTGTAGAGATGAGGTCTTGCCAAGTTGCCCAGGCGGTTCTCAAACCCGCAGGCTCAGACAACCCACTCACCTCAGCCTCCCAAAGGTGCGGGATTACAGGCTGAGCCACTGAGCCTGGCCATTATAACAACTTTGATCTAAACTTCAAGGTTTTCTAAACTCACCCAGGAAGAAGGAAACCATGAATGATCAAAAGAGCATAGCTTATGCCTGAAAACAGATACTTGGAAAGGGAAACAGTTTGTGTCAGCATACCAGGGTGGTACAAGAATTGGAAAGTATGGCAGCCAAATGTGAGTCCTGTCACCTTTTCTCTCTTTGCCAAGAAGCTGTTGTGAACCTCCAGGATTCCCTGAGGTGCAGGGTGCAGTTCAGAAAGCTACCCTGGCACATGGTCAGCAAAGCATGGCTGGAGATACCTGGAAAAGAGAAGCAGCACTGCTGGTCCAAAAATTGAGGACAGTAGAAAATAATTTAATTACCTTTGAGGTAGATTATGTGCTAACTAGTAATTTGTTTTTTTAAGTATTTTGTTTAAAGAAATGTTGAAGACTGGGTGC
>NW_007258809.1:600326-605454 GCF_000164805.1 Carlito syrichta
CTCACCTCAGCCTCCCAAAGGCGTGGGATTACAGGCTGAGCCACTGAGCCTGGCTTATTTATATATTTGAATCTTACTTTACTCCACAAAGAATTAGAAGTAAATTAATTATGTTTTTTTTTTGAGTGTGCCAGGCTGAAGTGCAGTGGCACACTCACAGCTACCGCAACATTGACCTGCTAGGCTCAGGTGATCTTTCTGTCTCAGTCTTCCAAGTAGCTGAAACCACAGGCACATGCCACCATGCCCAGCTAATTTGTTTATTTTTAGGGAGGATTTATTGCAGAGACAAGGTCTTACCAAGTGGTCCAGGGTAGTCTTGGACTCCTGGGATCAGAGTCTTCTCACCTCAGCCTCCCAAAATGCTGAAATTACTGGCATGAGTCACTGCACCCAGCTAATTATGTTTCAATAAGCATCCTTGATAATAGTAAAAAGTATAGACTTGCAGAGTGAAACCCTGACTTATGAAATGATGAATTTTCAAGCATAAAATTAGGAGTACACTAAATGGGATGAGAGCAAAACTATACAGTGTTCCTGTTTGTACCAGGCATTGTTTGGTCTCTTAGTAAATGCTTAGTAAATGTTGCCTCTGTTACTGGTCCTTAAGAAATGGCTTTGGGGTTCCAAGTCACCTGTGCTTGTCTCATTTAGTAAGTCTGGTGTGAATTAGCCCAACTTTGGTTTATTTACCATGGAAAGAATCTCACTTTATTATCATTTTTTTTTTTTTGAGTTGGAGTCTCACTCTGTTGCCCAGGCTGGAGTGCAGCGACACGCTTACAGCCACTGCATCCTTGACTGCTGGGCTCAGGCAATCCTTCCTCTTCAGCCTTCTAACTAGCTGGAACTACAGGAGCGTACCACCACGCCCTACTAATTTTGTTTGTTTGTTTTTTGATTTATTGTAGAGGCAGGGTCTTGCCAAGCTGCCCAAACTGGTCTCAAATCCCTGGGCTCAAGCAGTCCTCTCGCCTCCGCCTCCCAAAGTGCTGGGATTACAGGCATGAGCCACTGTGTCTGGCTATTTTTTTTTTTTTTTTTTGAGTTGGAGTCTTACTGTTGCCCAGGCTGGAGTGGCACAATCACAGCCACCACAGTCTTGACCTGCTGGGCTCAGGTGATCCTTCCAAGTAGCTGGGTGCCATCACACCCAGCTAATTTTTAAAAAATCTATTGTAGAGATAAGTTCTTGCTAAGTTGCCCAGATTGGTCTCGAACCCTGGACTCAGATAGTCCTCTCACCTCTGCCTCCCAAAGTGCTGGGATTATAGGCATGAGCCACCTCACCTGGTAGAAAGAATCTCGCCTTAGACTGTACAATTTAGTGGTTGTATCGATCATTTTGATTTTTTCTAGTAATTTGTGTTTTCTTTCATATTTGGAGCTTTTAAATGTATTGACTCTTTTTTTTTTTTTTTTGAGTCACTGTGTCACCCAATTCAGAATGCATGAGTCACTGCATCTACTTCCTAGTCTCAGGTGATTCTTTGGCCTTAGCCTCCCAAGTAGCTGGGACTATAGGCATGCACAGCTATGCCCAGCTAATCTTTTGATTTTTTGAAGAAACAAGGTCTCGCTATATTGCCGAGGTTGGTCTCGAACTCCTGTCCTCAAGTGATCCTCCTGCCTTGGTCTCCCAAAGTGCTGGGATTATAGGCATAAATTACCATGTCCAGCCTTACTCTTTTTGGGGGGTGGGGGGGCTGGAATGCGGTGGCATGCTCACAGCCACTGCAGCCTCCACCTGCTGGGATTAGGTGATCCCTCCACTTTGGCCTTCCAAGTAGCTGGAACTACATGCACATGCTACCACACCTGGACTATTTTTTGATTTATTGTAGAGACAAGGTCTCACCAAGTTGCCCAGACTGGTCTTGAACCCTCAGGCTCAGGCAATCCTCTTTTCTCTGCCCCCAAAGTGCTGGGATTATAGGTTGAGCCAGTGTACCTGGCCTCTTTTTTTTTTTTTGAGATGGTCTCACTCTGTTGCCCATGCTGGAGTGCAGTGGCTATTCACAGGTGCAACTATAGTGTACTACAGTTTCAAATGTCAGGGCTCAAGTGAGCCTCAGCCTCCCAAGTTGCTGGAACTACAGATACTTTTTTACTCTTTAAGGAATTTTTATTTGTTGGTCACCTTTTCTGGTTTTTTTTCATATGCTTGAAATATTTCAATACTATTTTTTAAAAAACATTTTAAAACTAGAGTCTTCCTTTGGTGTTACTCTTGACCATACCAACTGGTTCTTTTTTTTTTTTGAGTTGGAATCTCATTCTGTCACCCAGACTGGAATGCAGTGGCATGCTTCCAGCCACTGCAGCCTCGACCTGCAGGGCTTCAGCGATCCTTCCACCTCAGCCTTCCAAGTAGCTGGAACTACAGGCGTGTGCTACCTCGCCTGGCTAATTTTTGATTTATTGTAGAGATGAGGTCTCGCCAAGTTGCCCAGGTGGGTCTCAAACCCGCAGGCTCAGGCAATCCACTCACCTCAGCCTCCCAAAGCATTGGGATTACAGGCTGAGCTATCAAGCCCGGCTTCCAACTGGTTCTTTACAGATTTTGAAAAGGCATTATGCATTGTCCATTGAAACCTTTGGTTATTGAGTCAGACTTTAGGAATTTTTTCCTTTACTCTGAATTTTTTCAGCTCTTAAACATTTTGTAGTACTTGGTTAGTGGATTGCTTTATAGATGTTCATTTGGTTATTTTATGTGTGTGTGGGCTTGGGGGTGTATGTGCCTGTGTGTGTGTGTGTTCTTTAAATTATTAACTTTCAAAGGTAGTAGGTACGCTGCCTTGATTCTCTTTTATACTTCCTTTAACTCCAGAGTACTTAGTGGTGTTGAGTAATTGTTATTCTTTTGTTTTAGATGACATAAATATTGCAGTTTTTGTTGGAAGTGAGCAAGTCTGTGAAGGTACAGATAATGTTGATCTCCCTTCGTATGTGTCTGCATTCATAGAAAATGAAGTTGGAAATGACCTTAAATCTTTAAAGAAACTTGATAAACTTATAGAACAGATGACAGAAAGTAAAATGCAGTTAGAAGAACAGGCAAGTATTGAAACTTATTGAAATAATATCAATATTATACTGATTATGATTAATATAATATAAACATAATCAATATTATATATGGAATTTTAAAGATACAGATTGTGATAGTCTAATCATTTAAAACTGTTTAAGGTTTTTTTTTTTGTTTGTTTTTTGCATTGGAGTCTCACTCTGTCACCCAGACTGGAATGCAGTGGCCGCTCCCGGCCACCGCAGCCTCGACATGCTGGGCTCCAGCGATCCTTCTGCCTCAGCCTTCCAAGTAGCTGGAACTACAGGTGTGCACTACCACGCCCAGCTAATTTTTTGATTTATTGTAGAGATGAGGTCTTGCCAAGTTGCCCAGGCGGGTCTCGAATCCGCGGGTTCAGGCAATCCACTCACCTTGGCCTCCCAAAGGCACGGGATTACAGGCTGAGCCACCGAGCCCGGCTTGTTTAAGGTTTTAAGGACCTATAATGTGCTACCTATTTTACAAATTATGTGAGAGACAAAGTTTCTACGATGTGACTTATATCTTGAAAACATCTAGAGCTAACATTTTACATAGCTTTTTATACAGTCACTTTTCTGTCCGTCTATGGTGAATATATAGGGACTTTTAAAATGCTTTTATAAGAAAATAATTTCATGGTATACAAGAATGTTTAAACACTATCATTTAAAATTTTATAAATGCACACATAGGGAGGAAACTTGAAATGAAGTATAGTAATAGTTATTTCTGGGTCTTGGTTGACTGGTGATTTATTTTCTAAATATTTTTATGTATATAGAGTTTTTTTTTCTTTTTATAATGAACATACTACTAAAATTAAAAAAAACCCCTAATGAATATAATCTTAAATGTATAAGTGGCCCCTCTACTTGCAATAGTGTGTTTATTCAAGATGAAAGACTTTTATTGTGTCACTACTAAATTAGGTTAAGTAAACTCTGTAGGTGTGTGGATGTGTTATCCCCAGGTTGTCAGTTACCTTACATTCTCCCTTCCCTATTACTTTAGGCCTTTACATCTTTCTGTCTTTCCACTATACCTACTGCTAGTCTCCAAGTTTGGCCTGGCCCTGTTTGCCTTTCCTATTCCTGAAGACAGGCTCTTGTGGGCCCAGTTAAGGAAATCTCTGTGGGTCTAGCTGAGTAGGTGGATACCAACCCAGGTGTGTGGTCTGCCACCATGGCCATCTTCATACCCCCAAGGTCAGCTCCTCTGCTACTTCTCTTAGCTGTTCTTCCTTAGACACCTACCCTTGGATAGGTACTCTTTCTCAAGCAGAAAAAAATCGAGGCCTAGTATGAATCTATTGAACAATCTACTCCACATTCCACAAACTTATATGCGATCATCTTTACCTCTTCATTCAGCAGATTCTGAGGCAGATGTTATGCCCAAGGTTCTGCCTGCCGCTTCAGGTTTTTTTTTTTTTTTTTTTTATGAGTTGGAGTCTCACTCTGTCACCCAGACTGGAGTGCAGTGGCCGCTCCTGGCCACCACGGCCTCGACCTGCTGGGCTCCGGTGATCCTTCCGCCTCAGCCTTCCAAGTAGCTGGAACTACAGGTGCACGCTACCCACCCGGCTAATTTTTTTATTTATTGTAGAGATGAGGTCTCGTCAAGTTGCCGGGTCTCGAACCCGCGGGTTCAGGCAATCCACTCACCTCAGCCTCCCAAAGGCACGGGATTACAGGCTGAGCCACCGAGCCCGATTCTGCCTCAGGTTTTAAACTTGCTTCATTATTCCTGTTTTACCCTGTGTAACTCAACTCGTCCTATCCCCTCCGCATGTGGACATACAAAGGTCTTTTCCATAAAAGCTAAACAAAGAAAACCTTCCCTTCATCTTTTAGTAGGTATCTATTGTTTCCTTTGACTGTCAGACTTCTTCAGAATGTCATCTTTGTTATCTGAATCTATTTTCTAATTTGCCATTAATCTTTTATCCACTGTCATCAGGGTTGTTTCTGTAATGACCATAGAAACTTTTGAGGAAAGTTCTTTATTGAACCTTCAATTCAGCCTGTCCAAAACTGGACTGATCCATTTCTTTTTTTTTTTTTTTTT
>NW_007258809.1:605629-607737 GCF_000164805.1 Carlito syrichta
TTCCGAGTAGCCAGGATTACAGGCGCGCGCTACCACGCCCGACTAATTTTTTGATTTATTGTAGAGATGAGGTCTCGCCTGCCCGGGCAGGTCTCGAACCCGCGGGCTCAGGCAATCCACTCACCTCAGCCTCCCAAAGGTACAGGATTACATGATCCATTTCTTAAAAGCTTCCCCGTCTTGGATAGTCACCACCATCTGCCTGCCCCTCAGGCCTGAAACTTAAGAGTCCTCCTGGATTCCTCCTCACCGTCCTCTACCACCATCTCCAAGTCATCAAGTTCTGCCTTCTCAACATCTCCGGTGTCCATGTCCTCTTTCCCATTCCTGTCACTACCAGCTTAATTTAGGCAGATTGGAAGCTTGTAGCTTGTTAGAAATGCAGAATCTCAGTCTCACTTCAGACTTACTGTGTCCAAATTGGCAGTATAACAAGATCTCTAGGTGATTTATATGTGCATTTCAATGGTATACCATCTTAGTACTCTATTACATCTAGTGTGTCTCTTTTATTTCCTTATTCTCACTGTTGAAATTATTTGCTCATATCTCTCTTCCCTACTAAACTGACCTTAAGAAGACAATGCTTTGTCTTATTTATCTGTATATCCCTATTTAAATTTTAATATTCTTTGGCTGTGCTGTTGCCTAATATTGGTATATGTTTTCCCATATGCCATAAGAAAAATTCATTTAATAAATGTCATATTTAAAGGCATTGTCTGATTATCGTCCTACCAAGTCAGTAGTTTTCAACCTGACCTTAATTCAGAATCACTTGGGGAACTTTTGTGAAATATAGATGCTCAGCCTTTTGACTCAGATGTTCATTTGCTTTTGAAGAAAAATATTTAGTAGGTAGAGTATGTAAGTTTTCTCTGGCTGGATCCTCTGAAAGTGTTGGCATTTCCTTAGATCTTACTGGGAACCAGCGTGATAGGCCCCTCCCTACACATGTATGCATATATGTATGTAAAACTGCTTTTTATGTTTGGGTTTGGTGAGTATAGGATGAAAACATCAGACCTTTCTTTTGGAGGTTTTAATGGACACTTTTCAGTTCTGTTACAACATATGTATATTTTGAAGGGAATGAACTAATAAAAAAGGTTACAAAAATTTTATCTGATTGTTGCTGTTTGACTGTTTTTTTTGTTTGTTATGGTCAGGTACTTACAATTTCATCGGAAATCCCTAAAAGAATTCAAAATGCCTTAAAAAATGCAGAAGAATCTGAGCAACTGATTAATCAGTTTCTGGAGCAAGAAGCTCATCTCTTCAGCTCCATTAACAGCCATCTGCTGGCTGCACAACCCTGGATGGATGATCTTGGGGCCATGATGAACCAAATTGAAGAGATTGAACGTCATCTGGCTTACCTTAAATGGATTTCACAAATTGAAGAACTAAGGTAAAATGGGCCTCTTTGTTCTCATAATTATTATTTTCCTTTGAGGCTTCTGTCTTAGAGAGTACATGCATGACTATAAATAATTGAGTTAATTAAAGAGTATAATAATGTAATTTTACCAGTTGTTATGAAAATAGCATTACGATAATGATTCTTTTCCTTTTTGAGAATGAACATAAACTTTTCAGGAAGCTTAATTTGCATTTGAAAGAAAGTAATCTAAGTTAAATTTAAAATCTCATAGTTTTATTATGAACACATGATTAAAAAACTATCATTTATAATCCAAAATTAATAAAACAAATACTCAGCATGGTAATAGCTATTCCTACTTAATTTTTATTTATTTATTTTTATTTTTAGTAGGGTTGTTTTTTATTTATTTTTTAAATACAGTTTTTATATTTGAAATAGAGACAGGGTTTCACTGTGTTGCCTAGGCTGGTCTTGAACTTCTGGGCTCAAGTGATCCTCCTGCCTTGGCCTCCCAAAATGCTGAGATTACAGTGTGAGCCACCACACCTGGCCCTTGCATTTTTTTAACTATTTCTTGTTACAGAACTGAAAGGAACCATTCATATTTTTCTGAAAATCTTGAGGAAGAAAAATCATCCAAGACTCTTAATGTTGTATTTCAAAATATATGATAGTCAATATATTTAATGTTATGTTATATATGTTTTGGTTTTTTTTTTTT
>NW_007258809.1:607757-615848 GCF_000164805.1 Carlito syrichta
CACTCACCTCAGCCTCCCAAAGGTGCGGGATTACAGACTGAGCCACCGAGCCCAGCTGTTGTATATGTTTTGGATATGTTATGTATCCCTTTTCCTTGCATGTGTTTCCCAAGGTTTTTTTTTTTTTTTTTTTTGAGTCAACGTCTCACTCTGTCCCCCAGGCTAGAGTGTAGTGACATGATAACAGCTCATTGCAGCCTTGACTTTCTGGGCTCAGATGATTCTTCTGCCTCAGCCTCCTGAGTAGCTAGGACTGTAGACGCACGTCACCATGCCCGGCTTATTTTTCTGATTTTTTTGTAAAAACAAGGTCTCAGTATATTACTTAGAATGGTCTCAAACTCCTGGGCTCAAGCAATCCTCCCGCCTTGGCCTCCCAAAGTGCTAGAATATGCCCTGCCATTTCCCAAGTTTTGTAATTTTTTTTGAGTTGGAGTCTCACTCTGTCGCCCAGATTGGAGTGCAGTGGCCGCTCCCGGCCACCGCAGCCTCGACCTGCTGGGCTCCGGCGATCCTTCCGCCTCAGCCTTCCAAGTAGCCAGAATTATAGGCATGCGCTACCACGCCCGGCTGATTTTTTAATTTATTGTAGAGATGAGATCTCGCTGCCCAGGCAGGTCTCGAACCCGTGGGCTCAGGCAATCCACTCACCTCAGCCTCCCAAAGGCCTGGGATTACAATCTGAGCCACTGAGTCCGGCATTTTCTAAGATTTTAAAGAATTTTACTATAAGTACAGTATAGAAATCTTTGTTTTACATGTATGAATTTTACATTTATGATGATATGCCTAAGATTATGGAGTTACTGTTGATTCCAGAAATTGACTTAAGGTTTTAGCACATCTTATTCATGTTTAGGTAAATTATTTACAGTAAAGTGATTTTAAACCTTGCTTTAATTTACTGCATTTCTCCTTTCCCCTCTGAAAGAAAATGCCCAGTAAGGGGTGATACTGATAACCCTATTAAGTAAAATAAGCTGTTTAAAAGCCTCACTCCTATAGTAGCTGAAGTACTGTAATAGATTAACTAAAATATGAATATGATTATTGATAATCTTTTCTAATATCTCAATTGTTTAAAAGAGAAGTTTACCCAGGGAATATTAGAAATAGGAATCAAATTCATAATCCAATAGAGCAGTTACTTCTCTCCCTTTAATAATGTGTTCTTTCCCTTAGGTCTTTTATGATAACATCTCTATTTCTAGCTTTTCTTTTGAACTTCTGGGCTTTTCCTCATCTCTGAATTTCTCTGTAATGGCCTCATTTTTATTCTGTTGTACTTTCTCTTTCTCTCTCTCTCTGTCTCTCCTTTTGAAAGTAGTTTTTGGCTAGGCTTGGTGGCTCAGCCTGTAATTCCAGCAATTTGGGAGGCCGAGGCGAGTGGATTGCCTGAGCCCGTGGGTTCGAGACCCGCCCGGGTAACTTGGTGAGACCTCATCTCTACAATGAAAATAAAAAAAATAAAGAAAATTAGCCGGGTGTGGTAACGCGCACCTGTAGTTCCAGCTACTTGGAAGGCTGAGGCGGAAGGATCGCCGGATCCCAGCAGGTCGAGGCTGCGGTGGCTGGGAGCAGCCACTGCACTCCAATCTGGGCTACAGAGTGAGTCTCCAACTAAAAAAAAAAAAAAAGTAGTTTTTTCTTGCTAGACTTAGCTCTGTATCTGGATACTACAGTGGGAGTATCACTCTGACCAAACCTATTTCTCTTTTTCAGTGCTCTGAATGTCATTCATGCTTTAGTATCATGTAGAGATCTATTTCACTCCATCCTAGAAAAGCAGTACTCCTATACTCTGTGGTTACTTGTACATTTTAATTTCTTCTGTAACAATTGTTCATTTTTTTTTTTTTCTTGAGTTGGAGTCTTACTCTGTCACCTAGACTAGCATGCAACTGCAGCCTCGACCTGCTGGGCTCTGGTCATCCTTCCGCCTCAGCCTTCCAAGTAGCTGGAACTACAGGCGTGTGCTACCATGCTCGGCTAATTTTTTGATTTATTGTAGAGATGAGGTCTCGCCAAGTTGCCCAAATGGGTCTTGAACCCGTGGGCTCAGGCAGTCCACTCACCTTGGCCTCCCAAAGCGCGGGATTACAGGCTGAGTCACCGAGCCCGGCCTGTTCATTTCTGAAACATGGTAGTGCTTGTGTTTTGTTTTGTTTTGTTTTGAGTTAGTGTCTCACTCTTGTCACCCAGACTAGAGTGCAGTGGCATGATCATGGCTCACTGCAACCTTGACCTCCTGGGCTCAAGTGGTCTTCCTGCCTCCGCCTCCCAAGTAGCTGGGACTACAGGTATGCGCCACCACAGCTAGCTAATTTTTTGATTTTTTTTGTAGAGGTCTCACTATATTGCACAGACTGGTCTTGAACTCCTGGGCTCCAGTGACTCTCCTGACTTGACCTCCCAAAGTGCTGGGATTACAGGCATGAATCACCATGTCCAACTGTAGTCTTTGTTTTAACAGAATACAGCCCTTATTTTGGAACTACATTTCTTTGAGGTGGGAAATAAAGTTCAGCTGGACAGAGAAGGTAAAAATTGAAGACTGTCAGTCTTGACTTTACCAGATGCCATCAACATCATTCCCATGGATTAAGATACTGAATATTTCTGGAAAAGGCAGGTTTATCAGAAATAAATGGTGCTCCAAGGAATGTGACACAGGACAAATCTGTTCTGCTGGGAGGAATAGGAAGGGAAAGGAGGAGGAAGGTATCTTGAAAATGGCCTGCTGCTCTTAGAAGGACATGGAAGTAGAGAACTCTAAGCTCCCAGAGAGACTAGGGTCAAAAAGCCACTGCAGTTGGTGCATCGTTCTTCCTTGCGTGTAACTTCACATAAAACATGAGGGAGATGCAGTTTTTCCAGAATTTGAAATTATTCTGAACAATCTGTTCTTAAAATTTGCTTTGCTTTGTTTTGCAGTGATAACATTCAACAATATCTGATGACCAATAATGTACCAGAAGCAGCCTCTACTCTAGTGTCTATGGCAGAACTTGACATCAAGCTTCAGGAATCATCCTGTAGTCATCTTCTTGGTTTTGTGAGAGCCACGGTTAGATTCTGGCATAAAATTCTTAAGGACAAGCTTACGAGGCAGGGAGTTTACTTATATTTTATTGCAGTTGTTTTCATATGAATATTTGGTGATCATTTGGTGACATTGTACTGTAATATGTGTGTTACTTTTCTGTTTCAGTGATTTTGAGGAAATTTTAGCACAGCTTCATTGGCCATTCATTGCGCCCCCTCAATCTCAAACCGTTGGTTTAAGTCGACCTACCACTGCCCCTGAGATGTACAGTAACCTGGAGACACTGTTTTGTCAGCTTCTGAAACTTCAAACCTCGTATCTTTGTTGGAGTTGAAAACTTACTAAGATTTCCTCTTTCTAGAGTGGGTTTATAGCTAGAGAGTAAAGCTTTTTGAAAATAGCTGAGAAGGCCAAACAAACATTCTGGGTTTGGACTTGGTCTGTAAACGCCCACCAAGTGGTGGTTTGTTCTCTTGCAGAGCAAACTGTGTGTGGGTGGGAGGGCTGTAAGGAAGAGTTCTGAGGTACATGATTGCCCCACATTTGCAGCACATGGTTCTTTTGGGATATAGGACATGTAGGTAATTGGGATGAAACCTTAGTAATGTAATGTTGATTTAATCAAATGATCACTTGCATTTATTTCCTTACTATTTATTATTTTAGGTGAGATTTATAGATTAATTCTAATAATATTTTTGTGCATTTTTTACTGAATTAATATTTAATGTAAAGTTAGATTACATATTATTTGTATTATTGTATTTGTATACTTAGTATCAGATACATTTGTTGGGAAAATGTGTGTGTGTATACACATGTGTGTATGTATGTGTTTTTTATTCTTTTTCCTTGACTTGACTATATCAGAGATGAATTACTTGCCGAACCAAAACAACTCCCAGAAAAATACTCTCTCCCTGCCTCCCCTTCTGTCAGTCTGCCCATTCAGATCATGCTAACACCCCTTCAGAAGAGGTTCAGGTATCACTTCAGAGGGAACCGGCAGACTAATGTGTTGAGCAAGGTGTGCTTTGCCAGCTCTTGTCTTGGTTTTCATTAACAGCAAATGTTACGGTTTCTGTACTCTTGCTGGTTTAACTTAAAATCTGACTCTCTTCACGTTTCTGTTTTTTCTCTGAAGAGCTCAATTCATGTTTTGTCGCTGCCCTTTATAGATAGAATCGGGGATTTGTGTTATGTTGTAGGAATCAACTCACCCATTAACACATTGTCTGAACAGTTTTCAAGTTTACTCTTGGGTATGGTATAGCATTTGCTGTGGCAGTTTTTATAATGAAATGTTATTAAGTGCCAGATTATACCAGGCATTGTATATGTCATGTATATGTGAACTTATATGTCTAATAGAATTTTAAAGGAATCGAGGGATAGGCAAGTAATGTGTGCATAGGATGTAGTAGAGTGGCAATGAATTTCTGATTCTTTTGTATTTTATGGGTCTTCTTTTTTGAATGGGATGTTGGTGTAAAGAAGAGTAAACCACTTAGTAAGTAGTAGATGCGACAGAGCAATAAACTCAAAGTTGTAGAGGGGCAGTAATAATTTGAGGTAAAAAAATTGTTAGTTATGCTGACTGCTTTTACTTTTTTTTTGAATTAAAAAAAATTTTTTTTGAGCCGGGCTCGGTGGCTCAGCCTTTGGGAGGCTGAGGTGAGTGGATTGCCTGAGCCCGCAGGTTCGAGACCCGCCTGGGCAGTGAGACCTCATCTCTACAATAAATAAATAAAAAAAATCAGCCGGTCGTGGTAGCGCATGCCTGTAATTCCGGCTACTTGGAAGGCTGAGGTGGAAGGATCACCGGAGCCCAGCAGGTCGAGGCTGCGGTGGTTGGGAGTGGCCACTGCACTCCAGTCTGGGCGACAAAGTAAGACTCCAACTCAAAAAAAAAAAAAAAATTTTTTTTTAATTTTTATTTTTGAGTCAGAGTCACTGTCCCACCCAGACAGGAGTGTACTGGCATGCTCACTGCTACCACAGCCTCAACCTGCTGGGATCAGGTGATCCTTTCGCCTCTGTCTTCCAAGTAGCTGAAACTACAGGCATGCACCACCACACGCGGCTAATTTTTGATTTACTGTAGAGATTGAGGTCTCACCATGTTGCCCAGGCTGGTCTCAAACCCGTGGGCTCAGGCAGTCCTCCCACCTCCTCCTCCCAAAGTGCTGGGATTATAGGCCTGAGTCACCTCGTCCCGCTGTTGGCTGTTTTTAAAGTATGTTCCCAGCTGGGCTCAGTGGCTCAGCCTGTAATCCCAGCACTTTGGGAGGCTGAGGCAAGTGGATTGCTTGAGCCCGAGGGTTCAAGTCCAGCCCAGGCAACTTGGCGAGACCTCATTTCTATAATAAAAAATCAAAAAAATTTAACCAGGCGTGGTAGTTCCGGCTACTTGGAAGGCTGAGGCGAAAGGATCGGTGGAGCCCAGTAGGTCAATACTGGGGTGGCTGTGAGTGTGCCACTGCACTCCAGCCTGGGTGATGGAGTGAGACTCTGACTCAAAAATAAAATAAACTAAGTGTGATCCCAGTGGTACTTGCACTGCATCATCAAGTAGCTCTGATATTAGAAACTGCCCTGATTCTTTGTTTTGTTTTTTGTTTTTCTGGAGTCAGGATCTTATCTTGTCCAGGCTGGAGTGCAGTGGCACAATCATGGGTCACTGCAGCCTCAACTTCCTGAGCTCAGGCAATCTTTCTACCTCAGCCTCCTGAATAGCTGGGACTATAGGCATGTGCCATTATGCCTTGCTAATTTTTTTGTAGAAGACAGGGTCTCTTTATGTTGCCCAAGCCTGTCTCAAATTCCTGGGCTCAAGCGATCCTTTTGCTTTGGCCTCCCTAAGTGCTGGGATTACAAGTGTGAGCCATTGCCACCAGCCCCTTATTCATTTTTGTATTCTTAGCTTTTAGCACACAATGGAGATTTACCATTCAGTAAATATTTTTGAATCTCTATCTAGCAAAACTTGGAATGCTTGCAGAATCATCTCTAGGGACAGTTTAAAATGCTGCATACCTGCATTTCCTTTTCTATATTTATAGCTGTTTTAAGGTATGTGTATTTTTTGTAATGTAGAATAGCCTTTTTTTTTTTTTTTTTTTTTTGAAGTTGGAGTCACCCAGACTGGAGTGCGGTGGTACACTCATGGTCACCCCAGCATCGACCTGCTGGGCTTCCGTGATCCTTCTGCCTCAGTCTTCCAAGTAACTGGAACTGCAGGCATGTGCTGCCATGCCCGGCTAATTTTTTGATTTATTGTAGAGACAAGGTCTTGCCAAGTTGATTGGGGCTGGTCTCAAACCCGCGGGCTCAGGCAATCCACTCACTTCAGCCTCCCAAAGCACGGGATTACAGGCTGAGCCACTGAGCCTGGCTGCCAAATTTTTTTTAAAACTTAGCTTTTAAAATGAGAATGCAGATGAAAATAATGTTTAAACATTATTTTGACATGCTGTTTCCAAAAACAATTTAAAGACCATCAGTTTCTTGTAATGCTCATCATTTTACCTGTTACTAAAGTGATAGGTTTTAAATATATTTAGCATTGTAAATGAATGAGTTTGTCTTAAGCCATATTATTGGATTTGGTTGGAAGTTATGTTAGGAAATATTATGAAATCTTATAGAAGTTTAAAATTCAGAGTAGAAATTGTGCTTTTACATACAGAAATTTTCAACTAATTTTTGTAAGTGTTGTGTGTATACAATTAAATAGAGTGATTTAAGTGTAACTTTCTAGTTGGAATGACTTAAGAATTCAAACTCCTTCCTTATTACCTCCTTCCTTCCTTAGCCTGAATGGTACTTGGCTCAAGTACTTATGTGGATTGGAAACCATACTCAATTTCTGGATGAGAAGATTCAGCCCATATTAGACAAAGTAGGCTCTTCAGTGAATGCAAGGGTAAGGGACTCAGACCTCAGTCTTTCCGTTTTAGAGTTGTATGTGCACATGTCTTATTTGTTATTTACATATCTTATGTTTATGTACTTTTTAGCTTGAATTCTCTCGGGGCCTTATGATGCTGGTTCTTGAGAAGTTAGCTGCCGATATTCCTTGTCTGCTATATGATGACAATCTCTTCTGTCATTTGGTGGATGAAGTACTCTTGTTTGAAAGGGAACTACACAGTGTTCACGGCTATCCTGACACTTTTGCTAGTTGTATGCATATTCTGTCAGAGGAAACCTGTTTTCAGAGATGGTTGACTGTGGAGAGAAAGTGTAAGTGCTGTTGTGGCCATAGGATAGAGAGAGATGTCTGTTTTTGTGTATATACATTTTTGGTATTTTTCTCCACTTCTGGGTAGGAACTAGAGTCATTTAAATTTTTCTTGGTCAGTGTTTACTGAGTTGTCTTTAAGAGATAATATTATTTTCTTCATATGAAACTTCAGCTTTTTCTGGGTATATACTCTATGTATTTCTAGAGTAGAATATTCAAGCCAGAAGGGTTTATAATTGTTTAATAGATTTTTATCATATAGATTCTGCTCTTGGTAGAATCTTTTTGGATATGACTTGTCTAGTCAGCCTATTCTGAAGATTTTCAGGGCGGGTGGGAGGTTGGTAAGTATCATGTTTAACCCTAAAGTAAAGCATGGCCAATGTCGTGCAATTAGTGGAAGATTGTGGGTTTATTTTATCTATATATTTTTTTGTCTCACTCTGTCGCCCAAACTGGAGTGCAGTGCACTCTCACAGCCACCCCAGCGTTGACCTGCTGGTCCTAGACAATTCTTCCGCCTCAGCCTTCCAAGTAGCCCGAACTATAGGAGCGTGCTACCATACCCAGCTAATTTGAGTTACCGGCTTGAGCCACCGTGCCTGGCCTAATCATTCTTTAAAGATTATAAATTGAAGCCGGGCTCAGTGGCTCAGCCTATAATCCCGCGCCTTTGGGAGGCTGAGGTGAGTGGATTGCCTGAGCCCGCGGGTTCGAGACCCGCCTGGGCAGCGAGACCTCATCTCTCCAATAAATCAAAAAATCAGCTGGGTGTGGTAGCGCATGCCTGTAATTCCGG
>NW_007258809.1:616034-621668 GCF_000164805.1 Carlito syrichta
TTTTTCTGCATGTCAGTTGCTCTTCAAAAAATGGACTCAATGCTTTCATCAGAAGCTGCCTGGGTATCTCAATATAAGGATATAACTGATGTGGATGAATTGAAAGTTCCAGACTGTGCAGAAACTTTTATGACTCTACTCTTGGTTATAACTGGTAAATATAAGTCTTCTAAGATATGACTTTGCAAATACTAATTTTTTTTTTTTTTTGAGTTGAAGTTTCACTCTGTTGCTTAGGCTGAAGTGCAGTGGCATGCTCACAGTCACTGCAGCCACAACATGCTGGACTCAGGCTATCCTTCTGCTTCAGCCTTCCAAGTAGTGTGCACAACCACGCCCAACTTTTTTTTTTTAACTTATTATAGAGACGAGGTCTAGCCAAGTTTCCCAGGCTGGTCTTGAATTCCTGGATTCAGGCAATCCTTTCACCTTGACCTCCCAAAGTGCTGGGATTACAGGCATGAGTCACCACGCCTGACTGCCATTCAGCTTTTTAAGTGTCTTCAGTAAATGGTGATTGGCCTAAATTTACTTTATCTATCTATCTATCTATCTATCTATCTATCTATCTATCTATCTATCTATTTGAGTCAAAGTCTCACTCTGTCACTCAGACTGGAGTGCAGTGGCACGCTCACAACCACTACAGCCTTGACCTGCTGTGCTCAGGCAGTCCTTCTGCCTCAGCCTTCCAAGTAGCTGGAACCACAGGTGTGCACCACTATGCCCGACTAATTTTTTGGTTTACTGTATAGACGAGGTCTCACCAAGTTACCCAGGCTGGCCTTGAACCCCTGGGCTCAGGCAGTTCTCTTGCCTCCACCTCCCAAAGTGCTGGGATTACAGGTGTGAGCCACTGTGCCCGGCCCACCTAAACTTTAAATTTTTTTTTTTTGACCTTGATTTGTTGAAGATTACAGAAAATAATACAGTAATTTTAAGGATTTGAGTAGTAATAGGAACTCTTGTTGTAATGCAGGAATTTTCTGGCCTGAGGGAGGGTGCTGGTTGGGCTGTAGCCAGTCACTTTGCTTCACTCTAGGTCTGCTGGTTCTCCAGGTGACCCTGGGCCCTCATTGGCCACCATCCTTGGCCCTTTTCACTTCTGTTCTCCTCTGACCTATCCATTTCCTGAGCCTGTATGGTAACCTGAAGAAGTATCATTCCAGCCCAATCAGTAAATAATTCCATATTCTTAACTGTAAGAAAAATATGAAAAACGCTAAAACAAAAAAAATTGGAAAAGCTTGCCTATCTCAGGTACCCATTACCAAGTTTCAAAGTAATTATCACTTTTCTGTTATATATTTTACTCCCTAATTTTTTTATTGGAATATTTTATTTTTTTATCTGAAGTATTTTAAAGAACACTTCAGACATATCATCGTGTCAACTGTAAAAAAGGTATATATATCTTTTAATCTTTCTGAGTTCCTCCTTCCCTTTTAAAGAAAGTCACTTATTTGTTGAAGCAACAAACAAAAATTAATTTTTTTATGTTTCTTTCATGCCTTTTTAAGAAACTGAGGCATAATTTACATATAGTATAATGCACAGATCCTAAATATACTGTTCAATGAGTTTTGACGAAGATGTATTCTTGGAAAACTCATATCCTTAGAGAGTTTAGAAATAGATCTTACATGAATGGTCAATTGATTTTTAATAAAAGCACCAAAGGAGGTCAACAGGGAAAGCTTATAACTCTATTATGGATGGTACCCAAAACCCTCACATGTCTTATTAACTTTTTATACAGACAGGTATAAAAATCTTCCCACAGCTTCCCGAAAGCTACAGTTCTTGGAGTTACAGAAGGACTTAGTAGATGATTTTAGGATACGATTAACGCAGGTGATGAAAGAAGAGACTAGAGCTCCCCTTGGCTTTCGATACTGTGCCATACTTAATGCTGTGAACTACATCGCAACAGTACTCGCAGACTGGGCTGACAATGTTGTGAGTTAATGTGCTTTTTGTTAATTAATGTATTAGTAACTTGAACTACTTACCTTTCAAAATGTTGAATCTATTGCAAGCAAAAATAGACACGAGACAGAATTACAATGATACCAAACTTAGGAGGTGTGATTAAGTACACATTTTTCTGAATCAAATCTTACATAGGTAAATAATCCTGATATTTTAAGGTACTTAATAATTGGAAAAGAAACCAAACCTTTCATGAAATAGTTGCTTATCTGTTTGAATTTTTTTTTGTAATATTAATTTTGCCATATATTAATTTTGTAATATATTTTTTGTAATTGCCATCACAGAAAAATCTAAGATTAAATAAAGATGTCAGATATCAACAAAATCCTAACTTTAAGGAAAATAAATGAATACCACCTGATAATTCTCAAATTCCTTCAAGACATGACAAATTATGAAGACTCATAAACGTAGAAACTTTTTTTTTTTAGTAGGATTCTTATTCTGTCACCTAGGCTGGAATGCAGTGGCACGCTCACGGCCACCGCAGCCTCCATCTGCTGGACTCAGGTGATCCTTTCTCAGCCTTCCAAGTAGTTGGAACAGGCATATGCCACCACGCCTGGCTAATTTTTTGATTTATTGTAGAGATGAGGTCTCACCAAGTTACCTAGGCTGGTCTCGAACCCGTGGGCTCAGGAAATCCTCTCACCTTGGCCTCCCAAAGTGCTGGGATTATAGTTGTGAGCACCCATGCCCGACAGCCATAGAAACATTAAAGGTTTGTTTCATTCATTAAAAACTAACATTTTATGTTACTTTATTTTCAAATGTATAAAAGAGTCAATAGAATAGAAATGTGTACTCCTGTGTTCCTGTCACCCAGCTTCTTACACTAGTTTTGTTTCATGTTAACCCCCTCTTAATTTTTGAAGATTGCAGATAACATATATATATATATATATATATATATATATATATATATATATATATTTTTTTTTTTTTTTTTTTTTTTGAATTGGAGTCTCACTCTGTCGCCCAAACTGGAATGCAGTGGCACGCTCCTGGCCACCGCAGCCTCAACCTGCTGGGCTTCAGCGATCCTTCCGCCTCAGCCTTCCAAGTAGCCAGAACTACAGGCGTGCGCTACCACACCCGGCTAGTTTTTGATTTATTGTAGAGTTGTCAAATTGCGCGGGCGGGTCTCGAACCCGCGGGCTTAGGCAATCCACTTGCCTCGGCGTCCCAAAGTGCTGAGATTACAGGCTGAGCCATCGAGCCTGGCTGGATAATATATTTTATGGTAAATATTTTAGTATGTATCTCTAAAAGATAATAACTTATTACATCCAAAGAAAAAACTAATTTCTTATGTTAGAAGATATATTTTATTTTATTTTATTTATTTTTTTGAGTTGGGTCTCACTCTGTTGTTCAGGCTGGAGTTCAGTGGCACAATCACAGCTCACCACGTGCATCATCAAGCAAAGTAGTTAAATATGTTCCACAAATAATTGCATTGAAGCTAAAAATCTGGCCCTTGAATTAGTTTCTTATTTGATCATTTGGCACAAGAATCAAGAATGACAATTTGTTTCATAATATTGAAAAGCTTAGCAGAATATGGAGCTGTGTGGGGGCTGAGAGAATACAGTGCTTACTAAAATTAGAGACATGACACATAAAAATACAAAATGGATGAATGTATGCTGATTAGCTGACTTTATAAAGATAAATGCATTGATTGTTATACTCTATATTTTATTCGTTTTATGAAATGATTATTTATTTTGTTTTTGTGCTCAGCAAAATGACATGCACATGGATTTCAGTTAAAATTTTTATAGAACAAAGCTTTAAATAATTACTAAGTCCAGATAAGAATAAACTTTGTGTATAAGGTTCTTGTCTCATTTATATCTGTTATCAGGATATTTATTTTTGTTTCCTATTTATTTGGCTTACTACCCTGGGTTTAAGATAAAGATTTTTTTTTTTTTTTTTTGGAGTTGGCGTCTCACTCTGTTGCCCAGGCTGGAGTGCAGTGGCATGCTCATGGCTACCCCAATGTTGACCTGCTGGGCTCCGGCAATCCTTCACCTGAGCCTTCCAATTAGTCGGAACTACAGGCACGCACTACCATGCCCAGCTAATTTGTGATTTATTGTAGAGATGAGGTCTCTCCAAGTTGCCCAGGCTGGCCTCAAACCCATGGGCTCAGGCAATCCAATCTCCTTGGCCTCCAAAAATGCTGGGATTACAGGCTGAGCCACCAACCCTGGCCAAGATAAAGACTTTTTTGTTTGTTTTTTCTTTTTTTTTTTGAGTTGGAGTCTCACTCTGTCACCCAAACTGGAGTGCAGTGGCCACTCCCGGCCACCGCGGCCTCGACCTACTGGGTTCTGGTGATCCTTCCACCTCAGCCTTCCAAGTAGCCAGAATTACAGGCATGCGCTACCACGTCCAGCTGATTTTTTGATTTATTGTAGAGATGAGGTCTCACTGCCCAGGCGGGTCTCGAACCCACGGGTTCAGGCAATCCACTCACCTCAGCCTCCCAAAGGGATTATAGGCTTCAGCCATTGTGCCCGAACCCAGCATTGAATATTGCTAAATGTTCATGTTTGATTGTATTTCATTTCTACTTTTATTTCTTGCTTTATTGCATTAGGATTTGATAATGTACATTTTATTTATTTATTTTTATAATCAATATTTTTTATTATGATATTGTGGGGTACAGTTAAGGGTTAGGTATACAAATATGCTTCGTTCAGGCACCCTTGTTAATAAGAGGTGTCTCCCCATACGTACAGACATTTTTTTTTTTTTTTTTTTTGAGTTGGAGTCTCAGTTGGTTGCCCAGACTGGAGTGCAGTGGCTGCTCCCGCTCACCGCAGCCTCGCCTGCTGGGCTCCAGTGATCCTTCTGTCTCAGCCTTCTGAATAGCTGGAATTACAGGTGTGCGCTACCACGCCCGGCTGATTTTTTGATTTATTGTAGAGATGAGGTCTCGCTGCCCAGGCAGGTCTCGAACCCGCGGGCTCAGGCAATCCACTCACCTCAGCCTCCCAAAGGCGCGGGATTACAGGCTGAGCCACCGAGCCTGGCCGTACAGACATTTTAAATTAATTTACTTTGTCCATCTTTGTGACTCTTTTGAATACACTTGAAAATCATGTTTTTACTTAGTTTATTTTGGAATTTATCACCGGTCATCCGTTAATCCTTTTAATTATTTAATGCTATAATTTTTTTTCTTTTGAGTTGGAGTCTCACATGTTTGCCCAGGCTGGAATGCAGTGGCACACACGCTCACAGTCACCCCAGCTTCGTCCTGCTGGGCTCCAGTGATTCTTCCACCTCAGCCTTCCGAGTAGCCAGAACTACAGACGCACACTACCAGGCCCAGCTATTTTTTCTTTTATTGTAGAGACGAGGTCTTGCCAAGTTGCCTGGGCTCAGCCCGCAGGCTCAGGCAGTCTACTTGCCTCGGCCTCTCAAAGTGCTAGGATTACAGGCTGAGCCACCGAGCCCGATCAGTGCTATAATTTTTTTTTGAGTTGGAGTCTTACTCTGTCGCCCAGACTGGAGTGCAGTGGCCGCTCCCAGCCACCACAGCCTTGACCTGCTGGGCTCTGGCAATCCTTCTGCCTCAGCCATCCAAGTAGCTGGAACTACAGGCACGCACTACCACAC
>NW_007258809.1:621688-631504 GCF_000164805.1 Carlito syrichta
ATTTTTGATTTATTGTAGAGATGAGGTCTCGTCAAGTTGCCCAGGCGGGTCTCAAACCCGGGGGCTCAGGCAATTCACTCACCTCGGCCTCCCAAAGTGCTGGGATTACAGGCTGAGCCACCGAGCCCAGCAGTGCTATAATTTTTAAATTCTTACTTTACCTATCATATTTTAAGAGTGGTATTTTAAAATCATTAGTTAGAATTATATTTGTTAGTGACCCAGCACTTTGGGAGACCGTGGTCAGAGGAGTGCCTAAGCTCAGGGTTTCGAGATCAGCCTAGGCAAGTTGACAAGACCTACAATAAATAAAAAAATTAACTACAGTGCATGTCTGTAGTTTCAGCTGCTTGGAAGGATGAGGTGGAAGGATTGCCTGAGCCTAGCAGGTGGTTATGAGCATGCTACTGCACTGCAGCCTGGGCAGCAGAGTGAGACTTCCGCTCAAAAAATTTAAAAAATTCTATTTCTTTTGTTGTTTTACTTTTCTAATTTCATTTTATGACATGATTATATAATATGTTACGTTTATAATGTATCTTCATAGTCATCCTATTGATTCGACATTTGAGATAGGGACCCAAAAAAACCCAGACATATTTTGGAGGGCTAGCTTCTTGAAGTATAGACTTCCCCCACTAGGTAAGTGTTCCAGCAACCCCTTGGCATCAGTGTACCAGCTAGTGCTGTTGTAAGAGACTGTGTTTGGCTTCAGTGAATTTTTTTTTGGAGATTCTTTCAATGTGTCTGCCCATTTTACGATGGACAATTTACACTAACAACTTACCTACACTGTGTTGAGTGTTCGGCAGCTTTTGACCCAAAATGGCATGACCCCCACGCCCCACCCTCCCTATTCACCTGATCTCCACCCTGAGTGACTTTTTTTGTATTTCCCTGAATGAAAAAAAGTCCTCAAAGAAAACCGTTTTGCCGATGTAGAAGAATTAAAACAAAAAACAGCAAAAGCACTAAAAGACATCAAAATCGGTGAATTCAAAAACTGTTTGGAGCAGTGAGTAAAATATCTCAATAAGTGTATTGCATCAAGCGGACAGTACTTTAAAGGTGACTGAAATTTAAACATGTAAGAATGAATACACAGTTTTGTTTTGTTTTTTTGAGTTGGAGTCTCACTCTGTCGCCCAGGCTGGAGTGCAGTGGCACACACGCTCACAGCCACCCCACCATCGACCTACTGAACTCAGGCGATCCTTCCACCTCAACCTTCCGAGTAGCCAGAACTATAGGTGCGTCCTACCACACCTGGCTACTTTTTTGATTTATTGTAGAGATGAGGTCTTGCCAAGTTGTCCACGCTGTTCTCGAACCCGTGGGCTCAGGCGATTCCCTTACCTCGGTCTCCCAAAGTGCTGGGATTACCAGCTTGAGCCATGCGCCCTGCCCACAGTTTTTTAAATAAATAAATTCTGGGAGTTTTTGGGTCTCCCGTTGTATTCTACCACTTTATGGTCATCCTAGTTCTCTGTTCATGCTTTATTTATTTATTCATTTATTTATTTACTGAGTGGGATCTTACTCTGTTGCCCAGGCTGGAGTGCAGTGGCATGCTCATGACCACCACAGCCTTGATCTGCTGGGCTCAGGCAATCCTTCCAAGTACCTGGAACATGAAATCTACTTTATGGGACATATCAGTGTAAACTCAAGTTTATTTCTGTGTCCTCATGGAGGATCTTAGAACAGTGATTGCTATCCAATAAGGGTACCCTATCCAATAAGGGTATCCTGGAGGCCCTCAGATCATTTTGCTATCTAAGACATCTAATGGAATTAATGTTTATGTTGAAGCTATAAAGGCTAATTAGGTTTCTTCACTTTGGTTGGAAGTACATACTGGAAAATCTGGTCACCAAAAGACCTGATAACCAGATATTCCTTAGATGAATAAAGAGTAAAAATAGGCCGGACTTGGTGGCTCAGTCTGTAATCTCAGCACTTTGGGAAGCCGAGGTGAGTGGATTGCCTGAACCCGCGGGTTCGAGACCCACCCAGGCAACTTGGCAAGACCTCATCTCTACAATAAATCAAAAATTAGCCGGGCGTGGTAGCACGCACCTGTAGTTCCGGCTACTTGGGAGGCTGAGGAAGAAGGATCGTCAGAGCCCAGCAGGTGAGGCTGCGGTGGCCAGGAGCATGCCACTAAACTCCAGTCTGGTGATAGTGAAACTCCAACTCAAAAAAAAAATAGTAAAAATAAATTACTACTTAATAATTACAGTTAGGCAGATCAAATCTGGCAACACATAGAATCTATATGGAGAAGGAAAGGACAGTAGAATCCTTGGAGGAAAAAGTCTTTATTATGCTTCAACTGAACCCAAGGTTTTGATTTTTAGGTTTATGTAAAATATACTGGCTGGTTAACAAAGATGAATTAGCCATCATCCCTAACCTTAGAACATTTAAAATGTAATGCTGAATTAATTGGGTCCTTCTGTCCATGGATAAATAACCAAATTTCAGAGTTGACTTTTCAAATTGTGAAGGAATTTTATGTCCTAGCATTGTTGTTTTCTTGTGCATTGTCTTAACATCAAAAGTGCTCTAGTTATCTTCATAGTCCTTTGTCCGGTGAATGCTTTAAATACTAGCCAGGCTCTGTGGCTCAGCCTGTAATCCCGCGCATTTGGGAGGCTGAGGTGAGTGGATTGCCTGAGTCCGCGGGTTCGAGACCCGCCTGGGCAGTGAGACCTCGTCTCTACAATAAATCAAAAAATCAGCCGGGCATGGTAGCGCATGCCTGTAATTCCGGCTACTCGGAAGGCTGAGGCGGAAGGATCGCTGGAGCCCAGCAGGTCGAGGCTGCGGTAGCCGGGAGCGGCCACTGCACTCCAGTCTGGGCGACAGAGTGAGACTCCAACTCAAAAAAATAAAAAATAATAAAATAAAATAAAATAAATACAAATTACTAAGTCTCTTGTATTGTTTAATTAGAAAAAGAATGACTGGAGGGCACCTTCCTTTTGTTTCAGATTCTTTATTGATGACTGTTATCAGATTGTACCAAACCTGAAATTCGCAACTATGCATAATTAGGGATTTGAAATTGAGGTACTGTTATCAAAAGAAGGGGAAAAGATGCTGGTTAGGTAAAAGCAACTGAGGGGTGGGGGCGGGGAGAGAGAGAGACTGACAGACTAGGTTCATTTTAGGTAGTTTAAATTTTAATAGTAAATGTTTATTTAAAAAGGTCCTGGAGTGGTGGTGAGATGATTGCCTGAGCCCAGAGGTTCGAGACCAGCTTGGGCAACTTGGCGAGACCTCATCTCTACAATAAATCAAAAAATTAGCTAGGGTTGGTGGCGTGCACCTATACTAGCTACTTGGATGGCTGATGCAGTAGGATCACTTGAGCCCAGCTGGTCAAGGCTATGGTGACTTTGAGTGTGCCACTGCACTCCAGCCTGGGCAACAGATGAGACACTTACTCAAAAAAAAAAAAAAATTGACCACCAGATTTTATGTATTTTGTTCATTATCCATGAAGTCTTTTGGAGAATTTGAAATGGCTTTTTTAAGATTTTTTTTTTTTTTTTTTTTTTTGAGTTGGAGTCTCACTCGGTCGCCCAGACTGGAGGGCAGTGGCCGCTCCCAGTCACCGCAGCCTCGACCTGCTGGACTCTGGCGATCCTTCCGTCTCAGCCTTCTGAGTAGCCGGAATTACAGGCATGCGCTACCACGCCCGGCTGATTTTTTTATTTATTGTAGAGATGAGGTCTTGCTGCCCAGGTGGGTCTCGAACCCGCGGGCTCAGGCAATCCACTCACCTCAGCCTCCCAAAGGCCTGGGATTTCAGGCTGAGCCACCGAGCCCGGCTTTAAGTTTTTTTATTGAGTTTTATTTCAAGAACTGTAAAAGAAAACCAACTTAAAATTCTTTTTTTTTTTTTTTTTTTGAGTTGGAGTGTCACTCTGTGAGACTGGAATGCCATGGCACACTCACAGCCACCCCAGCGTCTACCTGCTGGACTCTGGCGATCCTTTTGCCTCAGCCTTTCAAGTAGCTGGAACTACAGGCGTGCGCTATCATGCTCGGCTAATTTGTGATTTATTGTAGAGATGAGGTCTTGCCAACTTCCCTGAGCTGGTCTCGAACCCACCAGCTCAGGCAGTTCACTCGCCTCAGCCTCCCAAAGTGCTGGGATTACAGGCTGAGCCACCGAGCCCGGCCTAAAATTCTTAAGGAAATATTTCAGGGATAATCAAATGTTTGATGCCCTTTAACATGACTTATTATGATGAATTTATTGTTTAATGCTGTTCAGAGTTTTAGTAAAAAATATAACCCTGACTAGATGATTTATTTAGTGCTCTGTAATTGTATTTGGAAAAGTAGAATTTCAGATCTTCATAGTTAATCTTACTCTTAAATGCTTATTGATAGTTTCATTTTTTTTAGTTAAGTTATAGTTAATGTTGGTAGGAGGTGAAAGAAAATGTTTTTTACTATATGTAATCCATATATGTGACACAAAATTCAAAAGCCACAAAATAGTATATAGTGAAAATAGGTCTTAATTTTAACTTTCCCTAAGGCCAATTACTTTTACTTCTTGTGTATTTTAACTAAGCTATTTATATAAACACAAGTATGTGTATGTATACATATGATACATACTATGCAAACTCTTCTCATTTGCTTTTTGCAGTTAACAATATATATCTTGAGATTATTTCATTTCAGAGCATGAAGAGTTGTCTAATTTTTTTAAACAATAAAATTAGACACTTCACTGTATGGAAGTACCATAATTAACCAGTCCCTATCAATGGGCATTTACGTTGTTGTTAATCTTTTGCTAATTACCCACAACATTGTTTTCCCATAGGGCAAAAATATTGTTAATTCCACCTAAAATACTCTGTAAAAATGACATCTTCATTCTCCTAACTCTCATATATATATTCCAGGTTTACTGCAACTCAGTCTGTATCTAGAAAAAATGAGTACTTAAGAAGTATGTTAACTGTTAGGAAAGCACAATACCATTTCTTACAATCCAGGATGTCTGTGATAAAAAAGATAATATTATTACAATTATTTGTGCAGTTATGGAGAAATTTTTACATGTTTGGTGGTAATGTAAGATGGTACAGTAGCTGTAGAAAATAGTATGGCAGCTCCTCCGTTAAAACACAGAATTGAGCTGGGCTCGGTGGCTCAGCCTGTAATCCCAAGTGCTTTGGGAGGCTGACTGAGCCTGCGGGTTTGCAACTTGCCTGGGCAACCTGGCAAGACTGCATCTCTACAATAAATCAAAAATTAGCCAAGCATGCTAGCACACGCCTGTAGTTCCAGCTACTTGGAAGGGTGAGACGGAAGGATCGCTGGAGCCCAGCAGGTCGAGACTGCGGTGGCCAGGAACATGCCACTGCACTCCAGTCTGGGTGACAGTGAGACTCCAACTAAAAACAAACAAACAAACAAAAACACAGAATTACCATATTATCCAGCAATTCCACTCCTAGGAATATATCAAAGAAATGAAAATATGTCAACATAAAAACGTGTACACAAATGTTTACAGCAGCATTATTTGTAATAGACGAAAAGTGGAAACAACCCAAATTCAGCTACTGTCAGAGTCCAGCTCCGCAGTATTCAGGAACCCAGGAAGGATGTGTGGATAAGGCGAGAAATGAGTTGGACCAGAGTTCTGTTTCGCACTCTGGCCACCGAAGCACAGCAGTGCTGATTTATTTATATCATAATTTTTGGCAAGCAAATATCAGTAAATTAACAGTAAAAAATGATTAACAATAATAAGTTCACGATGTGATTGTGGTTAAAATTCTTACATATAATTATGTGCTTCAGTAATGTCTACATTTTTAATATTTCTTAGAAAAAGAGCTAGCTGTTCTTGGATATAGTAGCTTATTAAAAGGGCAAGGTTAATATTAGTCAAAAGGTTAGCAAGTGGAAAGTAAAACTTATACTCTATAAAGGTAAATAGTCTATATAGATATAAAGGTGTTAGGCATATAACCTATGTAGTCTCCTTCTCTTACAGTGGGCAATGGTTTAGGCCTAATGATATTAGGAGGAGGTGGCTGAGTATCTAAGCCTATCTTTAATTGATTTATGGTTTCAGTGTGTTCCTCATTCGTTCTCACCGTTCCTTGGTACCACAGTTTTATCAGAGTTTCTTTGTTTAAACTATTCTGGGAAGTTAACGAGACACAGCATAGGACTAGTTCGTGTTACAGATGATTGTGTTTGTTCTTCTAGACTCTGTGTCATGCTGTTCCTGTTAATAGTTTTTCTTGGATCTAGTTGAGACATATTGTTTTTTGTAAGTTATGTAGGAACTCCTATTGAAACTATTATTTATCATGGATATGTGAGCAGCCTCCTTTTCCCAAAATGTAACTAAACAAACTATTCCTATGAAGCCTGCGCAAAACAATACAATGGGAACATAGTGGTGGCCATGACTTAAGAAGCAGTCATGCAGAATTTTCCTCAGGACTTTCCGTGGGTCCTTGCCGCTTGCACAGAATCTCCCCGGGGCCTTGCCTCCCAGAGAGTTGTCCTCACTCTGTTCCTATGCTGGCTCCGAGATTGTTATGGCCCCCGCCAAGCTACAGTATATCTGTATAATGGAATATTGTTTGGCAATAACAGGAAATGATGTAGTGATACATGTTACAACATGGATGGACCCAGAAAACATTATACTGAATGAAAGAAGCCACTCACAAGGAACCATATATTGTATTATTCCGTTTATATGATATGTCCAAAATAGACAAATCTATAGAGACAGAAAATAGATGAATGGCTGCCTAGGGCTAGGGGGAGTAGGGAGGGTATTGGGGGAAGGGCTAAGAGTAAGGGTTTTTTTTTGGGGGGGGTAATGACAGTATTCCAAGATTGTGATGGATGACCAACTCTTTACTAAAAACCATTGAATTGTACACTTTAAGTGGGTGAATTGTAAGGTATATGAATTCTATTTCAAGTTGTTAAAATAGTGTGTTGATAAATGTGTTAACATATTTTGCTTTCAGTTCTTTCTGCAGCTTCAACAGGCAGCATTGGAGGTCTTTGCAGAGAATAACACTCTCAGTAAATTGCAGCTGGGACAGTTAGCTTCCATGGAGAGCTCTGTCTTTGATGACATGATTAACCTCTTAGAGCGTTTAAAGCATGACATGTTGACCCGTCAAGTAGACCATGTTTTTAGAGAAGTGAAAGATGCTGCAAAATTGTATAAAAAAGAAAGGTATGTGCTCTAAGTCAACACTTAACATCAGTTTTGTAAAAGTTAAAGATGGTATGTGGGGTTAGGTTTTTTTTTTTTTAATTTTTTTTTTAGTCGGAGTCTCACTCTGTCGCCCAGGCTGGAGTGCAATGGCACACTCACAGCCTTCGCAACCTTGACCTCCTGGGCTCAGGCAATCCTTTGTTTCAGCCTTCCAAGTAGCTGGAACTACAGGTGTGTGCCACCACACCCGGCTAATTTTTCTTGATTTATTGTAGACAGGGTCTCCTCAAGTTGCCCAGGCTGGTCTCAAACCCCTGGGATCAGGCAATCCTCTTGGCTCAGCCTCCCAAAGTGCTAGGATTATAGGTATGAGCCACTGAGCCCTGCCTGTAATCCTAGGTGTCTAGATAGACCAAGGTTTGGCCTTTGTACTCCAAAGCAGTTTTTGATGGAAATCTTTCTAAACTATTTCTTAATCAGAATAAACTGATCATAATTTAGTTGTCAGCTGTTTGTAAAAATAGAAAGCTGGTGTACAATCTAGGGTTGAATAGTCCAGTCTGCCATCCATTGCACAAAGAAAGGTGCTCATGGAGTAACCAGTGTGTGCTTGCATTATCCAGTTTATCCCACTGCTACAATTCCCTGTACACCTGTGTTACCTCCACCAGAATATGAGCTTCTTGAGAACAGGCAGTGTCTTTTGTCTAAGCACATTCCTTGCCATGCAGAGACCTTTTGATCAGTTTGGAATGGTTACTAGTCCATGTTGTTTTTACTGAAAATTAGAGCACAAAATGGGTTGATGTCTTAAATGCTAATACATTAAAAAAATTTTGGGAGTGGGTGATTGCAGTCTCACTCTGTTACTCAGGCTGGAGTGTGGTGTCACACTCATAGCTACTGCAGCCTCGACCTGCTGAGTTCAGACTATCCTCCTGCCTCAGCTTTCCAAGTCACTAGACCCACAGGTGCGTGCCATCACGCCCGGCTGGTGTTTTTTCTGATTTATTGTAGAGATGAAGTCTCACCAAGTTGCCCAGGCTGGTTTCAAATCCCTAGGCTTAGGCAATCCTCTCACTGCCACCTTCCAAAATGCTGGGAATACAGGCGTCAGCCACTGTGCCCAGCCTACATCTTAAAAGTTAACTGTTTTATGTCAGTAGTTTATATATTAAAATTTTGGGATTGCGGAAGGGAGTATCCTCTTTTTAAAATAAAGAGTGTTTAATGGAGAGCTAAAGTATAAATATGGGTACCCTTATTTTCTGATAGAGCTTTTAATGTTAGGCTGTACATTTTGTCATATCCAAAAATGCCCTAGGACAGTACACTTCCCCACATTTAAAATGATTTGTTAAAACTTGAAAACACAAAGTGATGAAGAATTCAAAGGTAAAAGTGAATGTGTTTTTTTCAGATGGTTGTCCTTGCCGTCTCAGTCTGAGCAGGCAGTCATGTCCCTGTCCAGTTCAGCCTGCCCGTTGTTGCTTACGTTACGAGACCGTTTACTTCAGTTGGAGCAGCAGCTTTGTTTCTCCTTATTTAAAATTTTCTGGCAAATGCTTGTAGAGAAGCTGGATATATACCTCTACCAAGAAGTAAGTAGGAGTAGACTATATTTTTGGGCTGTGATGATAAAGGCAGCTGTTTTTAAATTTTTTTAATTTAACTTTTAAATTGAGGTAAAAGATACTTCTATAATTTACTGTCTTTACCATTTTTAAGTGTACAGTTAAGTGGTAGTAAATACATTTAGGGTCTTTTATCCCCTGCTTCACTCCCCCTCCTTCCTCCCTTCGTGTCCTCTGGTAACCCCCAATCTGCTCACTTTGTGTTCATCAAGGCACCTGTTATATGAATTGTTCTTTCTTTCAGATAATTCTTGCTAATCACTTCAATGAAGGAGGAGCTGCCCAGTTACAGTTTGATATGACTCGGAATCTTTTCCCTTTGTTTTCTCACTATTGCAAGAGACCAGAAAATTATTTTAAACAGTAAGCTCAGTATTTAACAATTAATTTTGATTAAATTGTTAGAGGAGAATGGCTCCTTTTTAATAGCTTTAGGGTTTTCCAGTAAAGTTTGCTGGGATAGGACCAAGTGAAATTTGAAAACACTCGTTGTGTATCTACTGTTTGTTCAGAGAATAATGGGAAGCCAAAATAATACATAAGATGTGACCCATGACCTCAGAAATTGGGTATAAATTGTATGTTGGACTTTGTCTTCTAGCATTTGGTTTAATGCTCCTATTTGCTTATTACTGGGGGAGTAAGTAGAAAATGAAAGCAAGTGCAGTTCTATCATATTCAGTAAATATAAGAAGTTACAAATATGTTGAATACCTAATAATAAGCCAGGCCAGAGAGAAATTTACTTTCTTAAACATTTTTTTTTTTTTTTGACTTGGAGTCTTACTCTGTCACCCAGACTGGAGTGCAATGGCCGCTCCCGGCCACCGCAGCCTCGACCTGCGGGCTCCAGCAATCCTTCCGCCTCAGCCTTCCAAGTAGCTGGGACTACAGGCGCGTGCTACCACGCCCGGGCTAATTTTTGATTTGTTGTAGAGATGAGGTCTC
>NW_007258809.1:631782-650589 GCF_000164805.1 Carlito syrichta
TGAAGGCTGAGGCGGAAGGATCACCAGAGCCCAGTAGGTCGAGGCTGCGGTGGCCAGGAGCATGCCACTGCACTCCAGTCTGGGCCAGAGTGAGACTCCAACTCAAAAATAATAATTCTTTTAAATATTTTTAGAATTTGATATAAAATTTAAATTGTTTATGAGGTCTATAAAGCATTCCTGTTAAGCTTATTATAGAATGAGAGCTTGTTTGTTTGTTTTAGTAAGATATGACTGCCGGGCTCGGTGGCTCAGCCTGTAATCCCGCGCCTTTGGGAGGCTGAGGTGAGTGGATTGCCTGAGCCCGCGGGTTCGAGACCCGCCTGGGCAGCGAGACCTCATCTCTACAATAAATCAAAAAACCAGCTGGGTGTGGTAGCGCATGCCTGTAATTCTGGCTACTCGGAAGGCTGAGGCGGAAGGATCGCCGGAGCCCAGCAGGTCAAGGCTGCGGTGGCCGGAAGCGGCCACTGCACTCCAGTCTGGGCGACAGAGTGAGACTCCAACTCAAAAAAAAAAGTATTTCTGCTTTTTAAATTTATTTAAATATTCTACCTTTTTGCTGCTTTCGTTTTATCCCTTAATTTTCTCATATTCTAATCTACCTAAAGTCATAGCTACATTTAATAGTGTTACTATCAAAAAAGTTGTATTGGAACACACACACACACAAAATAGTGTTCATATCAGGTGTGGTATTTAGGTGGTATGTCAAATATACATAAATTGAGGTTAAAAAAATATTTGGAGGCTGGGCTTGGTAGCTTAGCCTATAATCCCAGCACTTGGGGAGGTTGAAGCGAGTGGATTGCCTGAGCCTGTGGGTTTGAGACCTGCTTGGGCATCTTGGTGAGATCTCGTCTCTATAATAAAAATTTTTTTTAAATTAGCCGGGCGTGGTAGCGTGCACCTGTAGTTCCAGCTATTCGGAAGGCTGAGGTGGAAAGATTGCTAGAGCCCAGCAGGTTGACATGGGGGATGCTGTGAGCATGCCACTGCACTCTAGCCTGGGTGCCGGAGTAAGAATCTAAACTCAAAATATATACATATATATTTGGAGAAATAATGGATACATTTTGAAAACAGTGGTCTTATTACCTTTGAGTAATCTAACGAAATATAAACTCTGTGCACCTGTGTAGTCTTAAAATGTTAAAAGAGCCAAAAAAACAAACCCTTACATAATACTAGTAGAGAATATGTGGGCCAGCAGTGCAGGGAAGCTATTTTTCAAAGTTAAGTTGTTAGAAGATAACACGGATGATATTGATAACAAAGATCTTGTTTTCCTCCTTTTTATTCCCTAAACAGTGTAAAAGAAGCCTGTATTGTTTTGAATTTGAACATTGGTTCTGCACTCCTTCTGAAGGATGTACTGCAGTCAGCTTCAGAGCAACTTCCTGCCACAGCAGCATTAAATGAAGTTGGAATTTACAAACTGGCTCAGCAAGATGTTGAGATTCTACTTAATTTGAGGACAAACTGGCCTCACACTGGAAAGTAATTCATCTTTTAGAAAAAGGTTTTTTTTGTTTTTGTTTTTAAGAAAGAGAAAACCAGTTGGATTTCAAGCTATATGATGGAGTTCTGAATTCATGAAACTGGAAAGCTGAAAACTTTATAGAATCGTTTATTTTCTTGGATTTATGGTGTTACTAAAATGCTGACCATATTTCCTGAGTCCTCGTGTTCCTTAGAAAACAAAAACAGAAAATTCAGAAATGATGAAAACTCAGTAATTCCATTTACAAATATACAAGAGCAGAGATAATAAATTATAAGCAACTTTCAATTTCCTATGCTAATTAAGAAAAACTCTTGTGGATAATCAAACACAACCAATAAATTTTTTTAAAAAATCATTTCAGAATGCACATTTGTATTTGAGGTTCCTGCATCTAGTTTAGGAATTCACTATTTTTCCCTAAGAAAACATTGTGAGAAGGTGAATAAGATAGGATTGTTCTTCATTTTCCACAAATATCCTTCCACTTAAAATACTTCCAGCCAGGTGCAGTGGCTTACTCCTGTAATCCCAGCACTTTGAGAGGCAGAGGCAAGAGGACTGCTGTGCCCAGCGGTTCAAGACCAGTCTGGGCAACTTGGCAAGGCCTTGTCTCTATGGTAAATAAAAAAAAATAGCTGGGAGTGATGGTGCATACCTGCAGTTCCAAGTACTTGGAAGGCTGAGGTGGAAGGATCACCTGAGCATGAGTGTGCCACTGCACTCCAGCCTGGATGACAGAATGAGATTCCAACTAAAAAAAAACCCCCCCCAAAAAACAGAAAAACTCCCTAGTCACATTCCTAGTGCCATTGTGACAGTGGCAAACTTTTCTTTCTGTATAAAACATATCAGGCCAGTGCACTCTGTCCCATATTTTTCCATGTGGTAGGGAATATAATTATTTTTAATATTTATGTAATTGATGATGAGAAGAGAATCTTAAGTTTCTTTTTTCTTCTAACTTTTCCTTGACCTTGGTATGTATTAAATAATAGTTTCTTGATTAATAAATTATCAAAGTGTAATACTTTAAACAAATTGAACTAGATTCGCTGAAGACTTTCTATAACTATTAAATGTTATGCCAGTGGTTTCTCTCTGACTTAGCATTTAGTTAGTAATTTTAATCCTATAATGTTGCAAATCTGAACTTGTTGGGCTGGCAATTGATAAGCATTTACTTTGTGATAAATAATCTTGGAATAAATTCTATTACTTTATATATATATATATATAAAGTAATAAAAAAATATATATATATATTTTTGAGTTAGAGTCTCACTCTGTCACCCAGGCTGTAGTGCAGTGGCACGCTCACAGCCACTGCAGCCTCGACCTCCTGGGCTCAGGCAATCCTGCCGCCTCAGCCTTTCAAGTAGCTGGAACTACAGGCACGTGCAACCACACCCGGCTAATTTTTTGATTTATTGTAGAGATGAGGTCTTGCCAAGTTTCCCAGGCTGGTCTCTAACCTGTGGGCTCAGACAGTCCTCTCACCTCGGCCTCCCAAAGTGCTGGGATTATAGGTATGAGCTACCACACCTTGCCTTACTGTATATTTTATACAGAGATTTTCCAGCTAGTGCAATTAAAAGTTGCATATCTGTGTATATATGACATTCCTCTCCCAACTCTCCTATCTCCTTCTCTCCAGCTAATGTGTTGAGCTCAAAGTTTTTCTCTTGGTTCTCCTAGCAGCACATTGGTAAAGACCTCATTCTTTCAGGATTGCTGTGGTTTCCTATTGAGAAAACAATGGAGCCACCTCTGGAAACCCAGCACTTCCCCATCTCTCCCCAGGCTTCAGGACTTCACTCTCAGCTCTTCACTTTCCACTCAGTTTCAAGGGAACAAAATGTTTCTTTCCAAAGATAGGTAGCTATTTAAAGGATATTAATTGTGCTTCAGAATCATGGCACATTATTCAATTTTTTGTCCTTTAAAAAGAAACTTACGGGGGGATTAAAAAAAAGTTCTTACACTTCATCCTTGAATTTATCCAAAGTTATTACGTGTCCATCATCTTCTAAAACTTCATCTGCAGTACACAAACCCAGGGTTTTTAGGGCTGTCAAAGAATAAGAAATGAAATTACAAAGTGAGAATTATTTCCAATTAGAGAAAGTTATGGAATGAACAGAAACTTACCACCGTTTGTAGAAGATACTGACCTTCTTTATACTGTACAAATGAGATGGTGCCTCTGTTTGAGGTGTCCATCATCTCAAACATGGCCCCAATATTAGAATTATCCATAAAGACAGGAAAAGCTACTCCTGTTATTTTGGCAAGTCTTAGACGTTCCAGTAGAGATATTAAATATTCTCTTGGTTTTTCTGCAAAAGAATAGTTCCAGATTTTTCTGATATGAAATTAAAGTGTGTCATAGAAGTAGTCATTTAACAATTAAATACCTATGGTCAAGGCACTGTACTAGTCATTGGGGATACAGGCCTTGCTCCTGTAAAACAACCCAGCAGGAAGGGCAAGATCATAAAACAATTAAATGGTTACATATACAGGTGCCCCATGTCAGATGACTGAATAGAAGAGTCAGTCATCTGAAATTGGGCCCAGGTATTTTTTTTAAAAAGCTGCCTGGGTGCTTTTAATTTGTAGACATGGTTGAAAACCAAAGGATAGAAGGAACAGCATGATGCAGGAAAGAAGGGATGAAATGTAAATAATAAAAACAGAGACTCTTAGGTAAATATAGTCCTTGAATTAGGAAGCATATTTATTAATTTCTCACATAAAAGCAATATATTGGATAAGTAGGCTATCTCCTTCATCTAAGCAATTTTAAAAATGGAAAGATCAATCTACTACCAGGCACCGTGGCTCATGCCTATAATCCCAGTACTTTGAGAGGCAGAGGTGAGAGAATTGCCTGAGGCCAGGGTTTTGAGACCAGCCTGGGAAACGTGGCGAGGCCTTGTCTCTACAATAAAATAGACAAGCACAGTGGCATGCACCTGTAGTGCCAGCTACTTGAAAGGCTGAGGCAGAAGGATCGCCTGAGCCCAGCAGGTTGAGGCTGCTGTAGTCATGAGTGTGTCACTGTACTCCAGTCTGGGTGACAGTGAAACTCCGACTTAAAAAAAAAGATCAATCTACTTTCCAGAAATAATTCAGGACAACTGTGATGAAAAGAAGCCAGTAGTAAAGACAGAGAAGCTTAGATGGTAAATGATACTCCTGCTGCTCCATCAGCTTTATTTTCAATCCTAAATTTGCTCTTTAAAAAATTTTAAGTGGCTGGGCTTGGTGGCTCAGTCTGTAATCCCAGCACTTTGGGAGGCCGAGGCAAGTGGACTACCTATGCTCTCAGGTTCAAGACCAGCCCGGGCAACTTGACGAGACCTCATCTCTACAATAAATCAAAAATTAGTCAGGCGTGGTAGTCCATACCTGTTGTTCCAGCTACTTGGAAGGCTGAGGTGGAAGGATCACCAGAGTCCAGCAGGTCGACGCTGGGGTGGCCATGAGCTTGCCACTGCACTCCAGCCTGGGTGACAGAGTGAGACTCCCACTCAAAAAAAAAAAATTTTTTTTAAATGATGTAGTTACTAAGATTTTTTTTTTTTGAGTAGGAATCTCACTCTGTCGCCCAGGCTAAAGTGTTGTGGCACACTCATGGCCATTCCAGCATTGACTGCTGGACTCCAGTCATCCTTCCACCTCAGCCTTCCAAGTAGCTGGAACTTCAGGCATGCGCTACCACGCCTGGCTGATTTTTGATTTACTGTAAGGACGAGGTCTCACCAAGTTGCCTGGGCTGGTCTTGAACCTGCAGGCTCCCAAAGTGCTGGGATTATAGGCGAGAGCCACCACACATGGCCATTACTGAGGTTTTCATACGTTTATAAAAGTGGACAGAAAAGTGTAATGAACCCATCACCAACTTCAACTGTTACATCTTGTGGCCAATGACATTTTACTCTTCTCCCTTCCTGTTCTGTTTTGAAGGAGATCACAGTGGTCATATTGTGTCAATAAATTATTGAGTGTGTATCTCTAGAGGATAAGGACTCCTTTTTCTTTTTCACATTACCACAATATCATTTACATGCCCTCCAAAATTTTGTAGTATCCTAGATAGGCGGTATTCAAATTTCCAATTGTCTTACACTTGTCATACATTTTAAACACTTTTTAAAAATCAGTATTGAAGTTGGGTGTGGTGGAGCATGCTTGTAGTCCCAGCTACTAGATAGGCTGAAGCAGGAAGGCTTCCAGGAGTTTGAGACTCTTTTTTTTGAGTTGGAGTCTCACTCCGTGGCCCAGGCTGAAGTGCAGTGGCATACTAACGGCCACCCCAGCGTCAACCTGCTGGGCTCTGGCGATCCTTCTGTCCTCAGCCTTCCAAGTAGCCAGAACTACAGGTGTGAGCTACCATGCCCAACTAATTTTTGATTTATCATCGAGATGAGGTCTTGCCAAGTTGCCCTGGCTGGTCTTGAATCCACAGGCCCAGGCAATCCACTTGCCTTCCTCCCAAAGTGCTGAGATTACAGGCTGAGCCACCGAGCCCGGCCAGAGACTCTTGTCTCTTAAAATCACACACACACACACAGCAGTTTTTAAATAGGGTTCATACCTTGTAATAAGTTTTTAAACAATTTACTTTTGTATTTGTGTTACACCTTTGTTTGTAGAACAATTAAAATATTTTAAATTAACAAGTAAAAATTGTATATATGGTTTACAACATGATGTTCTGATATATAAGGGAGGAACCCAAAAAAACCTGGAATTTTTAAAATAAAAAATTGTATAGTCTTAGATTTTAAACTTTAGTCACCTTCAAAGTACCGTCCACTTGATAAAATACACTATCAAGACAAGATGCTTTTTCCATTGCTCAAAACAGTTTTCGAACTCATCAATTTTGATGCCTTTTAGTGCTTCTGCTGTTTTTTTTGTTTTTTGTTTTTTGAGTTGGAGTCTCACTCTGTCGCCCAGACTGGAGTGCAGTGGCCACTCCCAGCCACCGCAGCCTCGACCTGCTGGGCTTCTGTGATCCTTCCATCTCAGCCTTCTGAGTAGCTGGAATTACAGGCATGCGCTACCACGCCCGGCTGATTTTTTGATTTATTGTAGAGATGAGGTCTCGCTGCTCAGGTGGGTCTCGAATCCGCAGGCTCAGGCAATCCACTCACCTCAGCCTCCCGAAGGAGTGAGATTACAGGCTGAGCCACCGAGCCCGGCCTTCTGCTGTTTTTTATTTCACCTCTTCCACATTGGCAAAATGTTTCCCTTTAAAGGATTTTTTCATCCAGGGAAATAAGAAAAAGGCACTTGTGAGATCCGGTGAATAGGGAGGGTGGGGCACAGGGGTCATACTGGTTTTTGGTCAAATGCCGCAACACTCAGTGTGATGTGGGCAGGTGCATTGTCATGGTTGAAGAACCAGTCACCTGTTTGCTACAACTTGGGGGACATCTCTTTTGCAAATCATGACACGACCTTCTCAGAACTTCCAGATAAAAACTTTGATTGATCGTTTGATCCAAAAGAACACATTCCTAGTGTACTACAAGGGGCCCACCCTTCAAAAGATAATTTCGCTTTTTTTTTTGGCCCCTCCTTGTTTATATACATTGTGGAAAGGCCACAAGCAATTTAACATATGCATTACCTCGCATGAGGAGGGTCTTCAAAAATTCCATGGAAAATGCATATGAAAAAACAGTGTATGGATTTCAAAAACTTTTTTGCACCAAAATAAACTCATACTAACTTGTTATAACATGTCTGAATAGGATCTAGTTTGAGGCACTACGGAGGATACAACATGAGTTTGAAAGAGCCCCTATTAGAGCAACATGAATTCTGCTAAATGTGAAGAACAAACATCAAATTTATGGTGAAGCTTTGGTGTAAGAATGGTTAAGTTATTTATGCTTTGCAAAAAGTTTATGGGGACAATGCCCCAAAGTAATCAACAGTTTATAAATAGATAATTCATTCCAAGAAGGGACGAGAGGATAAGGTGAAGCCTGCTGTGATAGACCATCCACATCAATTTGCGAGGAAAAAGTTAATCTTGTTTGTGTCCTAATTGAAAAGAACAAATGATGATTAATAGCACAAACAATAGCCAACACCATAGACATCTCAAGAATTGGTTCAGCTTACTCAATTCTGACTGAAAATTAAAGTTGAGCAAACTTTCCACTTGATGGGTACCAAAACTGTTGCAACCAAAATCAGATGCAGACAAAAGCAGAACTTTCAATGAAAATCTTAAACAAGTGGGTTCAAGATCATGAAGGATTTCTTCAAAGAATTGTAACAGGCGATGAGACATGGCTTTATCAGTGTGATCCTAAAGGCAAAGCACAATCAAAGCAATGGTTGCCAAGAGGTGGAAGTGGTCCAATCAGTGCAAAAGGGGACCAGTCAGCCGGGCTTGGTGGCTCAGCCTGTAATCCCACGCCTTTGGGAGGCTGAGGTGAGTGGATTGCCTGAGCCCGCGAGTTCAAGACCCACCTGGGTAGCAAGACCTCATCTCTACAATAAATCAAAAAATCAGCCGGGCGTGGTAGCGCGTGCATGTAATTCCGGCTAATTGGAAGGCTGAGGTGGAAGGATCGCCAGAGCCCAGCAGGTCGAGGCTGCAGTGGCCGGGAGCGGCCACTGCACTCCAGTCTGGGCGACAGAGTGAGACTCCAACTAAAAAAAAAAAAAAAAAGGGGGACCAGTCAAGAACAAAGGTCATGGCAACAGTTTTTTTGGAATCTTCAAGGCATTTTGCAAGAAATATAACATCTGCTTATTATTATTAGAGTGTTTTGAGAAAGCCAAAACTTTAGTAGAAAAACCAGGAAAGCTTCACAGGCAAGTCCTTCACCTTGACAATGCATTCCTGATAATTCCTCTCATTGATGAGAATAATTTTGCAAGTTTTGATGGGAAATCATTAGGAATCTACCTTTCAGCCCCGATTGGGCTTCTTCTGACTTCTTTTTGTTTCCTAATCTTAAAAAATATGTGTTTGTTTTTCTTCAGCTAATGGTGTAGAAAAGATTGCATTGGCATGGTTAAATTCCTAGGAACCTCAGTTCTTTAGGGATGGACTAAATGGCAGGTATCACTGCTTACAAAAGAGCCTTGAACTTGATGAAGGTTATATTGAGGAATAAAGTTTATATTTTTTATTTTTGTCTTTTAATTCCATTTTCTATGAACTTTTTTTTTTTTTTTTTTTTGAGTTGGAGTCTCACTCTGTCGCCCAGACTGGAGTGCAGTGGCTGCTCCCGGCCACCGCAGCCTCGACCTGCTGGGCTCCGGCGATCCTTCCGCCTCAGCCTTCTGAGTAGCCGGAATTACAGGCGCGCGCTACCATGCCCGGCTGATTTTTTGATTTATTGTAGAGATGAGGTCTCGCCAAGTTGCCCAGGTGGGTCTCGAACCTGTGGGCTCAGGCAATTCACTCACCTCAGCCTGCCAAAGGCGCAGGATTACAGGCTGAGCCACCAAGCCTGGTTTTGAAGTTCTTTATAGTACTTATTTTTTTGTGTGTGGTGAAAACATTTATAATCTACTCTCCTAGCAATTATTTTTTTATTTTTATTTTTATTTTTTGAGTTGGAGTCTCACTGTCGCCCAGACTGGAGTGCAGTGGCCGCTCCCGGCCACCGCAGCCTCGCCTGCTGGGCTTCAGCGATCCTTCCGCCTCAGCCTTCCAAGTAGCTGGAACTACAGGCGCGCGCTACCACGCCCTGCTAATTTTTTGATTTACTGTAGAGATGAGGTCTCACCAAGTTGCCCAGGCGGGTCTCGAACCTGCAGGCTCAGGCAATCCATTCACCTCAGCCTCCCAAGGCGCGGGATTACAGCCTGAGCCACTGGAGCAGGCTTCTCCTAGCAATTATTGAGTATATAATATATTGTTACTAACTAACCATGAAATACAATAGATCTCTTGAACTCATTCCTCTTGTCTGACTGAAATTTTGTATCCTTTAACCAGCATCTCCCCAATCCCTCCTACCTACAACTCTTGGTAACCACCATTTTACTCTCTGCTTCTATGAGATAGACTTCTTAAAGGTTCCATATATAATTAAGATCATGCAGTATTTGTCTTTCTGACTTTTTTCACTTAACTTTTTCAGGTTCATCCACGCTGTTGCAAATGACGGGATTTCCTCCCTTTTGTAAAGCTGACTAGTCTTCCACTGTGTATATAGATCACATTTTCTCTAGCCATTCATCTGTGGACATTTAGGTTGATTCTGTTTCTTGGCTATTGTGAATAATGCTGCAACAAACACAGAAGTACAGGTATCTCTTCAACATGCTGATTTCATTTCTTTTGGATATATACCTAGTAGAACAGCTGGATCAGTTCTATTTTTAATTTTTTTGAGGAACCACGGTATTTTCCATAATGGTTGTACCATCCACAATTCCAGCAGTAGTGTACAGGAGTTCCCTTTTCCACATCCTCACCAACACTCGATATCTTCCACCTTTTTTGTTTGTTTATGTTTTAGAGACGGGGGCGGTCTCACTATGTCACCCAGGCTGGTCATGAACTCCTGGACTCAAGCGATCCTACTGCCTCACCTCCTGAGTAGCCAGGACTATGGGCATGCACCATCATGTCTAGCTATCTTTTGCTTTTTTGATAATAGGCATTCTATCAGGTGTGCCATTAATCATTGTGGTATTTATTTGCATTTCCCTGGATAATTAGTGACATTGAATATTTTTTCATATACATGTTGGCCATTTGTATGTCTTCTCTTGAGAAATATCTGTTCAGGTCCTTTGCTCATTTTAAAAATCAGGTTGTAGCCGGACTTGGAGGCTCAGCCTGTAATCCCACGCTGTGGGAGGCTGAGGTGAGTGAATTGCCTGAGCCTGCGGGTTCGAGACCCGCCTGGGCAACTTGGCGAGACTCATCTCTACAACAAATAAAAAATTAGCCGGGCTTGGTAGCACACGCCTGTAGTTCCAGCTACTTGGAAGGCTGAGGTGGAAGGATCACTGGAGCCCAGCAGGCGAGGCTGCGGTGGCCGGGAGCGGCCACTGCACTCCAGTCTGGGCGACAGAGTGAGACTCCAACTCAAAAAAAAAAAAAAAATGCTTACAACAGAAATATATAAAGATACAAACTTTTTAAAACATGGAAGAAAGAGCTAAATGTTACTAAGCACCTGTATGTTACATAAATGCCAGCTGATAATAATAATTCTTCAAGGGATACAAAGTTCAAGTTCAACATCTTAACAATAAAAATAGCTGAGCATTTTCTATGGATTACCTCATTTACTCCTCACAACAGTCACTTGTCCAAGGCCACACAGCCAGTCTGAATCCAGCCAATGTGCTTCTGAACCTTGTAGACTTTACCACACGCTACTAAATAAAATATGGGAAGCATCTTTGATTGTCAAATCTGGTTAATCATGATGGTCTCTATTCAGTCTCTTCTCAATAGTGCTCAAATTCTTTTCTCATCTAGGTTACTATAATCACCTCCTTTGTTTAATTTCTCCGAATTTGTTTAATTTCCTTCCTTCTACAGCATAGACTTGTCAGTGGGAAGTAGCTACTATATTTCCCAATACATCTTAGGTAAGGCCAGGATTTCCCACCAGATTACCTCAGGTCAGGTCAGGTTTTGCTGTTAAGTGACTTACAAAACTGTTGGTTTTCAGGGCTTTTGGAATTTGGGAGTTGAGAATGAGGGGACTTGTGGACCTGTTCTTTCAATAGTGATAGCCCAATCAGGCTGTCTAATCTTGTTTACTGCAATCCTCTACAGTTCCAAGGTTTTCAAACTGGGACACATGTCATAATGCCTGGGACTTTACAGAGACACAAGATAAAGCTAATGTGTCTTTCTAAGCATCTGTCATACCCTAGTGAGTACTATGAAATACTCACATATAAGAGATGGGTCTATCTTCAGAAGAGAACTTATGAATTTTTAGGACAGAACAAGTGACTTCAAAGAAACTTGTGAGGCGACATCAGGCTCAGATCCCAGACACTAGAAGAACAAGTCCCCTTTTCTCTGCCCTTGCGAGGACATAGGCAGGAAGCGTGAGCTGCATGGCGTGTACTCTGCACACCAGCCACACCCTCCTAGCTCTTCCGCCTCCTCTTCCTACCTCAGTGTTTGCTCACCTATGCTTTTTAAATTTTTAAAATTTTTTTATTTTTTATTTTTTTTTTGAGTCGGAGTCTCACTCTGTCGCCCAGACTGGAGTGCAGTGGCCACTCCCGGCCACCACAGCCTCGACCTGCAGGGCTCTGGCGATCCTTCTGCCTCAGCCTTCCGAGTAGCCGGAATTACAGGAGCGCGCTACCACGCCCGGCTAATTTTTGATTTATTGTAGAGACGATGTCTCGCCAAGTTGCCCAGGGGGGTCTCGAACCCGCGGGCTCAGGCAATCCACTCACCTCAGCCTCCCAAAGGCGCGGGATTACAGGCTGAGCCACCGAGCCCGGCTATGCTTTTTTTATAAACTCACCTTGGAAGTTTATAAAGATGTTGAAGGAGTTCACATTGTTATATGTTACAACAGCATCTCAATTTTTAAAATCGATTAATTATTTATTTGATGGGTATGTAATTAATGTGTGACAATTCCCAGACTTCCTTTCTTTATTTCCTTCTGCTAAAGAGAATTTTGTCTTTATCTGTTTCAGTTCTCTTCCCCCACTCCACCTTCTACAGGAAAATTATGTTTTTGCCAGATAGGTTCAGGGCTTTTTGTGCTGGAGTGGGGGGAGGAGAGAATCCCAGAGGTGCTAAATTGATTGACATAATAAAGAGTGTAGAGAAAAACCGCAAGCTAGAGAGCAGGAGACAAAAAAGCTGGATGGGCTGGCTAGCACAGATTTGGAGCCTGACAGGCTCTGCAGCTGCTGTGAAAAATACAGTTGGGAAGCAGGAGGAAGGGGTTTTTGACTGGTTTTACTGTGGATGAGCTAGAGTCTCTCCTTTCAGATTTCTCTTGGTTGCTGGAGTGACTGTGCTTGACTGTGATTCTGGGTTGAGACTGTGATGGCCATATGAGGGCATGATATATATACATATATATTATTGTGTGTTATGTGTGTTGTAGCTGTTTTGAGAGTATCAAAGACTGTATGTCAGGAAACAAATGCAGATCAGATAAGCAGGCTCATGTTATGACTTGGAAAAATCAGTTTTGCATTCCGTTCACCCATTGACTCTCATGATGTTCTTGTCTTTTTAGTTTCATTGGTGTTGCTATAAGATAGGCTCTAAACATGAAAGAGAGGTGGAGAGGAGTTTTAGGATCAGAGTAAAGGGAAGCCCTGAATAATAACTGTGTAGCAGAGGGTTGAGCAATCAGTCCAGACTGGAGAGGCTGGGGCTGGGGTGGTGATTACCTGACGAACGTAAATGTAATGACAGGAGAGTTATACTAGTGGCAAAGAGAGGATACGAATGAGTTAGTGATAATTACACAGAAAGTTAAGCAAAAATATGAAATGAGGTATTATTAACTTCAGACTTTAAGGAAAACAAGAGAAATATAATCGTAGCATGCTATATGAATTAGTTGTGAATATTTATTTACCTAATACTGTAATGATACTGACAATTATGAATATTGGTCATACCAAAATTATGTTGTGTATTTTTTATTATCATTTTTAGAGACAAGGCCTTGCTCTGTCACCCAGGCTGGAGTACAATGGTGTGATCACAGTTCACTGCAACCTCAAACTTCTTTGGTCAAGTGATCCTCCTGCCTCAGCCTCCAGAGTAGCTAGGAGTACAGATATGTGTCACCACACCTAGCTAATTTTTATATTTTTTGTAAAGAGGGGGTCTCACTGTATTGCCTATGCTGGTCTTGAACTCCTGGCCTCAAGAGATTCTCTCACCTCAGTTTCCCAAAGTGCTGAGTGGAATCACATACATGCGCCACTGCACCTGCCCCAAAATTGTTTTCCAAACTAAAAAGATGAATATCCTTCTTTATGGCTGCATAATACTCCATTGTGTATATGGATCACATTTTTTTTATCCAGTCTGTTTTCGATGGGCAGCAGGGCTGGTTCCATGTTTTTGCTATTGTGAATAATGTGTGTGCAGGTGTCTTTTTTGTAGAATGATTTCTGATCCTCTGGGTATATTCCCAGGAGGGGAATTGCTGGGTCATATGGAAGGTTAATTTGGATTTAGAGTCCATCATATTCAGTTATCTATCACAGAAACAAATAACTGAATAACACATGTTCTCACTTATAAATGGGTCCTGAACATTTATCACAATCCTAGAAGAAAGGAATCAGCAGTAGTGGGAAACTGCCGGGTTGGGTTTGGGGGAGGACACATAACCTCACTAAGAGTACCAGATCCAGCCGGGCTCGGTGGTTCAGCCTGTAATCCCAGTGCTTTGGGAGGCTGAGGTGAGTGGATTGCCTGAGCCCGTGGGCTCGAGACCCACCTGGGCAGCGAGACCTCATCTCTACAATAAATCAAAAATTAGCCGGGCGTGGAAGCGCACGCCTGTAGTTTCAGCTACTTGGAAGGCTGAGGCAGAAGGATTGCCGGAGCCCAGCAGGTCGAGGCTGCGGTGGCCGGGAGCGGCCGCTGCACTCCAGTCTGGGTGACAGAGTGAGACTCCAACTCAAATAATTAATTAATTAATAAAATAAAATAAAAGATGGGTATGAGTGGGAACAAGTGTGTGAGGTAGGTGTGTATAACAGAGCTGCATTATCATATTCTACAGTATAAAACTATCATCTAGCCGGGCTCTGTGGCTCAGCCTGTAATCCTGCGCCTTGAGAGGCTGAGGTGAGTAGATTGCCTGAGCCTGAGGGTTCGAGACCCGCCTGGGCAACTTGGCGAGACCTCGTCTCTGCAATAAATCAAAAATTAGCTGGGCGAGGTAGCGCGCGCCTGTAGTTCCAGCTACTTGGAAGGCTGAGGCGGAAGGATCGCCGGAGCCCAGCAGGTTGACGCTACAGTGGCCGGGAGCGGCCACTGCACTCCAGTCTGGGCGACAGAGTGAGAATCCAACTCAAAAAACAAAAACAAAACACTAATATCTAAACCTAGAGGGAAGAGCATTAAGAAGCAGTAATGTAGATCTGCTTTTTTTCCCCCAGAAATCTCAAGATAAATACCAAAGAATACAGCTAGAATAATTGAAATCATTTATTCTGTGGAGCAGAACCAAGATGGGAGGAAAATGCTATTGTTATATATTATAAACTTTATAGTACTTTTAGATTTTTAAACCCTGTACATATAGTTTGATAAAAATAAAAATGAAATTTAAACATATGTTGACAAATATTATGTAATGACTATAACATAGAATGATATAATATGACTTTTTAAATGGGGAAAACTAAAGTTTGTTTCACAAACTTGTAGTCAACATCATACTTAATGGACAGGATCTGGAAGCATTCCCCCAAGAACTAGAACAAGACAAGGATGTACCTTCTCACCACTCCTATTTAACAAAGAACTGGAAGTTCTAGCCAGGGCAATCAGGCAAGGGAAAGAAATTAAAGGTATACAAATAGGAAAAGAATTAAATGATCTCATTTTGTAGATGATATGATTCTATACCTAGAAAACCCAAAAGATTCCACCAAAAGTCTCCTAGCACTAATAAACTTCAGTAAGGTCTTGGGAAACAAAATCAACCTCAAAAATCAGTTGCATTTCTGTACACCTAAAAGAAGCAGGCTGAGAACCAAGTAAAAAACACAATCCCATTTATAAGAGCCACACACACACAAATAAAACACCTCAAAATAAATCTAGCCATAGGGGGCTGGATGTGGTGGCTCATGCCTGTAATCTTACACTTTGGGAGGCTGAGGAGGGAGGATTGAGTCCATGATCTCGAGACTAGCCTGGGCAACCCCTAGCAAGACCTCATCTCTACAAAAAATCCAAAAAATTAGCCAGGCACATTGGTGCACAACTGTAGTCCCAGTTACTTGGGAGGGTGGCTGAAGTGGAGAGTTACTTGAGATTAGGAGTTTGAGACTGTGGCGAGCTGTGATCATGCCACTGCATTCCAGCCTGGGGGGCAGAGTGAGACCTTGACTCAAAAATAAATAAATAAGTTTAACCAAAGAAGTGAAAGTTTTTGTTTTTTTTTTGAGTTGGAGTCTCACTCTGTCGCCCAGACTGGAGTGCACTGGCCGCTCCCGGCCACCGCAGCCTCGACCTGCTGGGATCCGGCGATCCTTCTGCCTCAGCCTTCCAAGTAGCTGGAACTATAGACGCATGCTACCACGCCCGGCTAATTTTTGATTTATTGTAGAGATGAGGTCTCGCCAAGTTGCCCAGGCAGGTCTCGAACCTGCAGGCTTAGGCAATCCACTCACCTCGGCCTCCCAAAGTGCTGGGATTACAGAGTGAGCCACCGAGCCCGGCTAACATTCACCTTCTAAGAATTATTTTTTTATTTTTATTATTATTTTTTTGAGTTGGAGTCTCACTCTGTCGCCCAGACTGGAGTGCACTGGCCGCTCCCGGCCACCGCAGCCTCGACCTGCTGGGATCCGGCGATCCTTCTGCCTCAGCCTTCCAAGTAGCTGGAACTATAGACGCATGCTACCACGCCCGGCTAATTTTTGATTTATTGTAGAGATGAGGTCTCGCCAAGTTGCCCAGGCAGGTCTCGAACCTGCAGGCTTAGGCAATCCACTCACCTCGGCCTCCCAAAGTGCTGGGATTACAGAGTGAGCCACCGAGCCCGGCTAACATTCACCTTCTAAGAATTATTTTTTTATTTTTATTATTATTTTTTTGAGTTGGAGTCTCACTCTGTCGCCCAGACTGGAGTGCACTGGCCGCTCCCGGCCACCGCAGCCTCGACCTGCTGGGATCCGGCGATCCTTCTGCCTCAGCCTTCCAAGTAGCTGGAACTATAGACGCATGCTACCACGCCCGGCTAATTTTTGATTTATTGTAGAGATGAGGTCTCGCCAAGTTGCCCAGGCAGGTCTCGAACCTGCAGGCTTAGGCAATCCACTCACCTCGGCCTCCCAAAGTGCTGGGATTACAGAGTGAGCCACCGAGCCCGGCTAACATTCACCTTCTAAGAATTATTTTTTTATTTTTATTATTATTTTTTTGAGTTGGAGTCTCACTCTGTCGCCCAGACTGGAGTGCACTGGCCGCTCCCGGCCACCGCAGCCTCGACCTGCTGGGATCCGGCGATCCTTCTGCCTCAGCCTTCCAAGTAGCTGGAACTATAGACGCATGCTACCACGCCCGGCTAATTTTTGATTTATTGTAGAGATGAGGTCTCGCCAAGTTGCCCAGGCAGGTCTCGAACCTGCAGGCTTAGGCAATCCACTCACCTCGGCCTCCCAAAGTGCTGGGATTACAGAGTGAGCCACCGAGCCTGGCTGGTGAAAGATCTTTACAATGAGAACTGCAAAACACTGCTTAAAGAAATCAAAGATAGCACAGACAAATGAAAATATTCTATGCTCATGGATTGGAAAAATCAATATTGTTAGGATGTCCATATTATGCAAAGTAATCTACACATTCAACACATTCCTTATCAAGCTACCAGCAACATTTTTCACAGACCTAAAAAAGACAATACTTACATTCATATGGAAGCAAAAAAAGAGCCTGGATAGCCAAAGCAATCCTCAGCAAAAAGAATAAAGCTAGTGACATCACTTTCCTAGACTTTAAATTTTACTACAAGTTTGAAGTCTACAGTCACCAAAACAGCATCATACAGGTACAAAAATAGACACACAGAAATGGAGCAGGATAGAAAACCCAGAAATAAAACCACTGCCCTACAATCAACTCATCTTTTTTTTTTTTTTTTTTTTGAGTTGGAGTCTCACTCTGCCGCCCAGACTAGAGTACAGTGGCCGCTCCTGGCCACCACAACCTTGACCTGCTGGGTTCCAGTGGTCCTTCTGCCTCAGCCTTCCAAGTAGCTGGAACTAACCAGGCGCGTGCTACCATGCCCAGCTAATTTTTTGATTTATTGTAGAGATGAGGTCTTGCCCAGTTACCCAGGTGGGTCTCGAACCTGCGGGCTCACCTCAGCCTCGCAAGGCGCGGGATTACAGGCTGAGCTACCGAGCCTGGCTATCAACTCATCTTTGCAAAACACTGGGGAAAGGACACTCTATTCAACAAATGGCACTGGGCAAACTGGCTAACCATATTGCAGATGAATGAAAATAGACCCCTATCTATCACCATATGCAAAAATGAACTCAAAACAGATCAAGGACTTAAATGCAAGACTTCAAACTATAAAATCTTAGAAGAAAACCTAGGGAACACTTTCCTGTACATTAGCCTAGGCAATGAATTGATGACCAATTCCTCAATAGCAAACACAGCTAAAGCTAAAATTGACAGGTAGAACTTTATCAAACTAAAAAGTTTCTGCACCACCAAATAAACCATCCAGAGAGTAAAGAGACAACCCATAGAATAGGAGAAAATATTTGTAAACTATGCATCTGACAAAGGCCTAGCATCCAGGATCTGTAAAAAACTCAAATGAAAACAAGTAACCCCATTAAACAAGTGGGCAAGGAACATGAACAGCTACCTCTCAAAGGAAGACATACAAGTGGCCAACAGATATATGAAAAAATGTCCAACATCATTTAGTCATCAGAGAAATGCAAATCAAAACCACAAGGAGATACCATCTCACCTCAGCCAGAGCTACTAAAAAGTCAAAACAACAACAACAACAACAGATGTTGGCAAGACTGTGGATAAAAGGGAATGCTTGTACACTGTCAGTGGGAATGTAATCCCTGCGGAAAGCAGTTTGGAGATTTTGTAAATAACTAAAAATAGATCTACCATTTGACCCAGAAATCCCACTTCTAGGTTTATACCCAAAGGAACATAAATCATCATTCTACAAAAACAAAACAAAAGAAAAAGAAAAACTCCACCTGCACTTGAATGTTTACTGCAGTACTATTCACAATAGCAAAAACATGGAACCAACCCAGATACCCATTGACAATGGACTGGATAAAGAAAATGTGGTACATATACGCTATGGAATACCATGCAGTCATAAAAAAGAACAAAATCATGACATTTGCAGCAACATGGATGCAGTTGGAGGACATCATTCTAAGGAATTATCATAGAACTGGGCTCGATGGCTCAGCCTGTAATCCCGCGCTTTGGGAGGTTGAGGTGAGTGGATTACCTGAGTGGATTGCCGCGGGTTCAAGACCCACCTGGGCAACTTGGTGAGACTTCATCTCTACAATAAATCAAAAAAATTAGCCGGGCGTGGTAGCGCGCGCCT
>NW_007258809.1:650609-652309 GCF_000164805.1 Carlito syrichta
GACCAAAAAAAAAAAAAAAAAAGGAATTATCATAGAAACAGAAAATAGAGTACTGCATGTTCTCACTCATGAGGGAATAATAAAGACTGGGCACACAACAGGCAACAGGCACTGCTAAAGGAGGGAGAGAGGGAGGGGGAATAAGGCATGTAAAACCGCCCATCAGGAACCATGCTCACCATGGCAGGGGCGCTGGGGGAGACAGTGGTCTTATCGGAAGCCCAAACCTTGCCCTTACACAATATACCTATGTAACGAGTCTTCACATGTACCCAATTCTAAAACAAACACAAAAAAATTTGAAAAATAGAAAAAAAATTAAAAATTGTCTTTGACAATGAATATTATTAGAGGTTAAAATGAATATCATCACACATTTATTTTCAAAAACGAGATGTCTTAAAACCAGGCTAACAAGAATAACAGTTCAGTAGTCACACACACATGTACACACACAAACACACAGACATTCAGAAATTATTGCTTCATCTAACAGCAGAAGACGATTATCTTTTTTTTTTTTGAGTCAGAGTCTCCCTCTATCACCCAGGTTGGAGTGCAGTGGCATGCTCACAGCTCCTGCAGCCTTGACCTGCTGGGCTCAGGCAATCCTTCTGCCTGTCTTCCAAGCAACTGGAAAGCTAATTTTTAAATTTATTGTAGAGACGAGGTCTCACCAAATTGCCTGGGCTCTTCTGGAACCTCTAGGCTTGGGCATTCCTCTTGCCTCGGCCTTCCAAAGTGCTGGGATTGATTACAGGTTTGAGCCACCGTGCCCGGTCAACAATTTTCAACATTATAGTACTAAGCACCTCCAAGAGACAGTAATCACTTTAAAAAAAAGTTTTACAAAATTGGTTTGACAGTAACTTTCCCCCAATGCATTAAAAAAAAAAAAGTAGAGGCATTCTTTTGTTTTTATTTCTTTTCACTTTTTATTTTATTTGTTGCAGAGGAAATTTTTAAAAATTGCATCAGGGAGCAGTAGCTCACGCCTGTAATCCCAGCACTTTGGGAGGCCGAGGCAAAAGGATTGCTTGAGCCCAGGGGTTCAAGACCAGCCTAGGCAACATGGTGAGACCTCATCTCTACACTAAATAAAAAAATTAGCCGGGCATGGTGGCATGTGCTTCTAGTTCCAGGTACTTGGAAGTCCAAGGTGGAGTCCAGCAGGTTGAGGCTGCGGTAAGCCATGAGCATGACACTGTACCACAACTTGGTCTTCAGAGTGAGACTCCCACTCAATCAATCAACCAATACGTAAACTTAAAAATTGCCTTATTGCTTTAAAACAATTAGAAAGAACTTTTATCACCCTATACATGATAACATAGGTTGGGTGATTTTTTGACAAAGCAGGAATCTGTGGTACTTCCATTTCCTTACACAGAAGCAAATGGACAATTTTGGCATTTTGGACACTCCCTATGGAGGCCGGCAAGTTACAATTCTGCACCCTGGAGAGAAGGACATTAAACCATTTTCACTTTAACGTTCCTTTTTAATCATACACTACACAGAAACTATGAAATGATTCACACTTTGTAGGGGCTCAGATGTGTAAAAAACGTCAGGAAAAGCTGTCTTCTCAAGAACGTCTTTCTATCTTACCCTATCAATTACTAGATTAAAAACTCCTTGCGCCTTGGGAGGCTGAGGTGAGTGGATTGCCTGAGCCCGCAGGTTCGAGACCCTCCTGG
>NW_007258809.1:652394-653089 GCF_000164805.1 Carlito syrichta
GAGGCTGCGGTGGCCGGGAGCGGCCACAGCACTCCAGTCTGGGCGGCAGAGTGAGACTCCCAACTCAAAAAAACAAAAAAAACCAAAAACAAAACTCCTTGCGAGTCGTGGTAGCATTGGAAACATCTGTTGCTCGCCTGGCAGAAGAGTGATTTCTGTGTCATTCATTTACTTCCTTTACATTCATTTCACTTACGTTCCCGGGAGATCGGTCCCACGAGGGTTCCCGGGAGATCGGTCCCACGAGGGTTCCAGAGGAGGAGACACGCTCAGGGTCCTGCCCTAAGCCACCGCGGGCGAAGGGGTGGAGCCAGGAGCCACGAGCTCGCCGCGGCCTCGCTCCCACCCTGCCACCTGCCGGCTCCCGCCCACCTGGCTAACGGCCGACACAAAGAGGTCGTTCATTAAGTGCTTGTTTAACTGAAGGCCACAGACTTAATTAGCAGCAGGTGGGCCCTAGCAGCCGGGAAGCGGGGGAGAGAGTGAATACGAAGGAGGCGGTTTGAGGGCGCAGACGCGGAGGGAGGGAAGCACCGGGGATTTCGGGGGACCGCTCCGCGTGGGGCGGCAGGGAAGACAGCCAAGTGCGAGGCAAGGCCCTTACCCGGCCGGGTAAAGACGAGGGCGCTGGTGAGATAGCTCAGCAGCTCTCTGATCCGATGTTTTTCCAAATATTCACGGGCTTGGCGCTCCCG
>NW_007258809.1:653109-654279 GCF_000164805.1 Carlito syrichta
CCGGCGGCCGGCCCCGCCCCCTGCGCCTGGCGCGGTCACGTGACGTCCCCGCCCCGCCCGGGGCGTCTGCCTGGGTTTAGATCCGTGCATTGGAAGCCTGGGGTGTGTGGCGGGCAAAGACCCGGAGGCGGAGCTCCTGTGGGCCCATGTTGCCGTCCCCCATCCGCCTGAGGGCTGGGCCTAATTGCTTTTTCCCGTTTCTCTCTCTAGCACCAAGCTCAGTGCTCGTTGATCCAATGGTGAGGCTTGAAATGCTGGTAACACAGGATAAACTAGTAACGGAAGCGTCTTGTGTGATTCTGAGGGCGCCGGGTGGAGTGTCCTCAGCTGCATCTTCGTTGTGAGCAGCCTGCCGGCGGCATGGCGCTAACAACGGGGCAGGACGGCAGTTCGACTGGGTTGTGGGTCCCAAACCACGCCTAGATTTTGGGCTTCAACATCTCCCTGTTTGCCCCGAGCTGATCTCATGACCGAGCTGATCTTAGGAGACGGAGGCCACCTAACAGTAGTTTTGATGAAGGGCCCCTGTGTAAGATGGGATGCAGGTGGCTAGGAGGGCCTCTGTTCAGTGCTTGGAGTGCCTGGGACTCTAAGGTACTCAAGGCTGGGACTTCTGTTCCTGAGGGCTAGGCTTTGAAGACCGTGCCCTTTACCCTTCACCAAAGAGTTAGCCCAGAACAGGCAGTTCAAAACCAGGAAAGACAAGTGGACAATCAACATGTTAAAATATTCTCAGCCTCTTGGCAATCTAGCAAACCAATTAAAATGACAAGAAAATACACCTGCCAGACTGATACAAATTAGAAAGTTGGACAAAATCAAGTACTTGCAAAGATATAGCGTAATAAGACAGGGATCACAGGAGTATAAATTGGAACATCCGTTTTGGAACACAGTTTGGAGTTATATTGGTAACTTAAACATGTTTCTACACGCTGACCCAGAAATTCCACTCCAAAGCAACTCTTGTACGCCAGGAGACATGTACAAGAATGTTCACAGTAACTTGTTCATAATAGGAATCTCTGACAACAGCCCAAATGTCATCAAGGGTAGAATGGAGTTTTAAAACTGTGGTATGGCCGGGCTCGGTGGCTCAGCCTGTAATCCCAGCACTTTGGGAGGCCGAGGTGAGTGGATTGCCTGAGCCCGCGGGTTTGAGACCCGCCT
>NW_007258809.1:654623-657265 GCF_000164805.1 Carlito syrichta
CAGGTTGAGGCTGCGGTGACCGGGAGCGGCCACTGCACTCCAGTCTGGGTGACAGAGTGAGACTCCAACTCAAAAAAAATTTTAAAAATTAAAAAAAATTGTGGTATGTTACACATGAATAGTATAAAACCTTGTAACAATGAATTGTAGTTTACATGCAACAGTACAGGTGAATCTCAAAAACATAAAATGTCTCAAGAGAATAAGTACTGTATGAATCCATTTATATAAAGTTTAAAAACATACCAAACTAAACAATATATTGTTTACAGATTCGTACATGTAGGAAACTATCAAGAAACACAAGGGGGCTGGGTGCTGTGGCTCACATCTGTAATCCCAGCACTTTGGGAGGCCGAGGTGGGAGGGTTGCTTGAGACCAGAAGTTCGAGAACAGCCTAGGCAACATAGTGAGACTTTGTCTATACAAAAAATAAAAAAATTAGCCGGGCCTGGTGGTGCATGCCTATAGTCCCAGCTACTCAGGAGGCTGTGGAGGAAGAATTGCCTGAGTCTAGGAGTTCAAAACTGGTGAGCCGTGATGGTACCACTATGCTCCAGCCTGGATGACAGGGTGAAACCCCAGCAAAAATAAAAAATAAAAAAAACCCAGCAACAACAACAACCAAAAAAACTCCCACACATACAAGGAAATTATAAACATAAATTTCAGCCTAGTATTTATCTTGGAGGTGAGAAGTAAGGGAATGGGTTTAGGGAGGCATACCTGGGACTGCAGGGGTAATAATAATGTGATTTTTCTTTACCTGAGTGGTGGGTTCACAGGTGCTCATCGGGTTATGATTATGCATTTTATAAAGATATTTTATCTGCCCAGCATTTAATAAAAATAAATTTTCAGCAACTAGAAAAATAGAGGGTAGAAAGAGGAGACAGAAAGTCAGTGCTAGGAGACTGAACCAAGTATGCAAAGTTCTGAGGCTACGTGGGGACCACATCTCCAGAGGGCAGATCTGCCTTGAGAATTCTGAGCTAGCTGGTGGGCCAGAAACGTCCTGTTTATGTGAGTGCACTGAGTATCTGGGAGAACTAGGGAAGGAAATTTTATGGCTAATAGTTGGGTCCTCAGCACAGCCTTGAGCAAAGAGGAGAGATAATGTTCTTGTCCTCAAAGTCTGGAGGAGGTGTCCCAAGGAGGGAATGAGCACATTCTCTGAAAAGACTTGAGAGTTGTGTGCCCAAATTTGCAACCCTGGCTTGGGATGTCTTTCAGGAAGATATTGGAGAGGGCTCTGCAAAGTGCTTTTTGTTTCTTTTTTGAGCCAGGGTCTCACCCTGTCTCCCAGTCTGGAGTGCAGTGGCAGGAACATAATGATCACAGTTCACGGCAGCTTCGATCTCCCAGCTCAGGCCTTCCTTCCACCCCAGCATCCTGAGGTGCATGCCACCACACCCGACCAATTTTTAAAATTTTTTGTAGAGATGAGTTTTCACTGTGTTGTCCAGGCTGGTCTTGACTCCTGGACTCAAGCAATCTTCCTACCTCAGCCTCCTGACATGTTGAGATTACAGGCATGAGCCACTGGGCCTGGCCTCTGCAAAGTTTTTAGCAGCAGAATACTTTAAAGAAATCATTTGTGAATTCCTCCCCTAACCCCCAAGCACATGTAGAACAGATAAGAGAGAGCACCACGTTGGAATTCACATAGAATGGCAAAGTCATATTATCTAAGCTTTTTTTGTGATTTTTTTTTCCTCACAGAGGCATGGCTGGTAGCCTGCATGATCCTGGCAACAGAGTTAACTAGAGGCTAGGGAGCCCTGACCCGGGGAAAGAACTAAGCTGACAACTGATACATGGCTCTGGTGCCTTTGGATCTGAGGGCCCGCTCTGACCCCCGGTTCCTGGGAGGTTCTGGGGAGCATTAAAACTACTGATGTAAGTGTTATTCTTCAGTGTTTTTTGATCCACTCCTTTGGGGACCTGCTTTATGTGCTGTGGTAGAAGTGAGGCAGGCATAGTTAACATAGTTTAGAAGTAGTTAGGCAAGTTTTCTTAGGCAGGTTTAAATTAAAATAGGAGCTGGGCACAGGGGCACATGCCTGCAATCCCAGCAATTTAGAAGGCTGAAGCAAGAGGATTGCCTGAACTCAGGGATTCAAGACCAGCCCGGGCAACTTGGCGAGACCTCGTCTCTACAGTAAATTTTTAAAAATTAGCTGGGTGTGGTGGCACATGCTTGTGGTTCCAGCTACTTGGAAGGCTAAAGCAGAAGGATCACCTGAGCCCAGAAGGTCGAGGCTGTGGTGGCTGTGACTGTGCCACTGCATTCTAGCCTGGGCAACAGAGTGAGACTCCGACTCAAAAAAAACTAAGATAGTGTAAGCATGCAGACATCTTTCTTATCCATACATGACCTTCACCCAACCGACTAGACACATCAGACCTGACTACCTTGTTGTGGACTAGAATGAGAGGCAGTGCAGTAAATCACAGAAATGATAGGGGGTTACCCAAAACATAGGTATGATGTTCTAAGAAAAACCCAAATCTCATTAGACAGTAACTTCCATTATTTATTTATTTATTTTATTTATTTATTTTTTTTATTTTTTGAGTTGGAGTCTCATTCTGTCACCCAGACTGGAGTGCAGTGGCCGCTCCCGGCCACCGCAGCCTC
>NW_007258809.1:657426-661641 GCF_000164805.1 Carlito syrichta
ATCCACTCACCTCAGCCTCCCAAAGGCGCGGGATTACAGGCTGAGCCACCGAGCCTGGCAACTTCCATTATTTAGAAGGCCCTTGTGATCTTAGAAGACTGAGAGATGGCAATCAAAACTTGTGACCAGACACCTGCAGTCCTCCACTCTTAGCTCATGATTTGTTTATTCCTTATTGTAGAATTATATAGTTTCTTGTCAGAGGCAAAGCAGGTGCCCTTTCTCTCTCTCTCTCTCTCTCTCTTTTTGCGTGAAGTCTTATTCTGTCACCCAGGTTGGAGTGTAGTGGCATGCTCATGGCCAACACAGCCTCGACCTGCTGGGCTCAGGCGATCCTTCAGCCTCAGCCTTCCAAGTAGGTGGAATCACAGGCAAGCGTTACCACGCCTGGCTAATTCTTTGATTTATTGTAGAGATGAGGTCTAGCCAAGTTGCCCAGGCTGGTCTTGAACCTCTGGGTTCAGGCAATCCTCTTGCCTCCACCTCCCAAAGTGCTGGGATTATAGGAGTGAGCCACCGTGCATGACTAATGTGCCCTTTCTCTTACAGCACTCACACTTTCCTTGAGTGTGCCTCTTTTCTTTCTAATCAATTCTTTCTTTCTTTTTTTTTTTGAGTTGGAGTCTCACTCGGTCGCTCAGACTGGAGTGCAGTGGCCGCTCCCGACCACCGCAGCCTCGACCCGCTGGGCTCCGGCGATCCTTCCGCCTCAGCCTTCCGAGTAGCTGGAACTACAGGCACGTGCTACCACGCCCGGCTCATTTTTGATTTATTGTGGAGATGAGGTCTCGTCAAGTTGCCCAGGTGGGTCTCGAAGCTGCGGGCTCAGGCAAGTCACTCACCTCGGCCTCTCAAAGTGCAGGATTACAGGCTGAACCACGGAGCCCAGCCTAAATTCTTTCTTAAACTATACTTTGGATTTGCTCTGACATGCTTTTCTATGGCAAAATCAAGAACCCACGGAGCAACACATCACACCATACCCGGCCTCAGAAGGGACAGTGAAACACAAACAAGAAGACCTAAATTGTACAACCCTCCTCCAAATTGTGGCCCCCTAAGTGCTTGACCCTGCAGGGTTGACCAAAGGTGTGTGATCATGTGGGAGAGTGACTCTGACATTGCTTAGGGGTCAGCAGCAGGAATGAGAAATAGAAGGAGCCTGCAGGGGGCAATGGGGATGGAGGACCTGAGTCACAGCAGACACAGGGGACTGGGTCACAGTCTGTGGCCATGGTGTCCTCTAATGGAGTGGCCCAAGGCAGTGTGGCTTGGGGAAAGCAAAGTTAAAAAGGTAAGGATCATTCCAGAATGAGGGAGAGAAGCCCAAGTGCTGGTCCCTATGTGCAGTGGTTTCTGCTCAGTGCTATGCTCAGGACAGTTGGTCTTCTTGACAACATCATGAATTCACTTTTCATGAGTTGCTTAGGCCCCGAAAATAATGCTCCTTGAACCTCAAGTGACACTGCAGTTGTAATCATCTAATTTCCTCTGCCTATGAAGGCAAGCTGAGTAGAGCACATTGGGTCCTGCTGACATCTTCACAAGTTGCTGGTTGTTTCAACCTGTTCCAACAAGCGTGGGAGCCTTTCTCCACCAAAGGAGCAACATCATCTGCTCAGCCCTCTCTCTCTCAACCTCGACATACCTCAGACTGTGCCCTGAATCTCTCATTCCCCTGGAAATCATGCTCACGGGAAGTGTCCGGATGCCACCTAGTGGAGTCCACGATTCTCTGTCAGCGCTGTCTCCGAAGTCAAACTCGGCTAAATCATCATCTCTGACATCCTGTTTGACACCTGATGTCCTTCATCTCCTCGTCACTCTTGATATCATGGCTAATCCTTTAGTGGTTTGTGGTGGTGATCCCAGGTAGAAGGCACCCATGCCGTGGGTCACGGTTGGGGCTGCACGTGAGAACCATCTGGGGGGCCTTAAAAAAGTTCTGATGAAGCCGGGCTCGGTGGCTCAGCCTGTAATCCCGCGCCTTGGGAGGCTGAAGTGAGTGGATTGCCTGAGCCCGCAGGTTCGAGACCCGCCTGGGCAACTTGGTGAGACCTCATCTCTACAATAAATCAAAAATAAGCCGGGCGTGGTAGCGCGTGCCTGTAGTTCCAGCTACTTGGAAGGCTGAGGCGGAAGGACCGCCGGAGGCCAGCAGGTCGAGGCTGCGGTAGCCGGGAGCGGCCACTGCACTCCAGTCTGGGTGACAGAGTGAGACTTCAACTCAAAAAAAAAGTTCTGATGTCTGCACGCATGTTAGGCCGTGAAATGGAATCTCTTGGAATGGGGCCTGGACACTGTCGTTGCTTTAACAGTTTTATTGAAGTATAGTTAACACTTAATAAACTACACTTTTTTTTAAGTTAGAGTCTCACTCTCTCGCCCAGGGTGGAGTGAAGTGGCACACTCACGGCCACTGCAGCCTCGACCTGCTGGGCTCAGGTGAGCCCTTCTGCCTCAGCCTTCCAAGTAGCTGGAACTACGGGCATGCGCTACCACTCCCAGTTAGTTTTTTGATTTATTGTAGAGATGAGGTTTTGCCAAGTTGCCCATGTTGATCGCGAACCCATAGGCTCAGGCAATCCTCTCACCTCGCCTCCCAAAGTGCTGGGATTATAGGCGTGAACCACCGCGCCCGGCAAAACCACACATTTTTAAAGTGCACTATTTCATGTTTGTATCTAGCCGTGAAATCATCACCCCAGCAAGATGATAAACATGTCTGTCAGTCACCCTGTCCCCAACTTCCATCCCCGGGCAACCATGGACCTATTACTATCTATAACTATAGATTAGTTTGTATTTTCTAGAATCATTTAAGTGAAGCGTATAGCATGTACTCTTTTAGTATCTGGATTCTTTTACTCTCTTCCCAGAGAAGGAGAGTGTTTTTTGAGATTCATCTGTGTTTTACATGTATCAGTATTTCATTCCTTCTGATTACTGAGCAGGGTTCCAGTTCATGGCTATACCACAGTTTGTTTACCCTGCTGGTGGACATTTGGGTTGTTTTCAGTCTGGGGCTATTGAAAATAAAGGTGTTATGAATATTCATGTACAGATTTTTTATTTTTTTATTTTCAAGAGAAGAGTCTTGCTTATGTTGCCCAGGATTGTCTTCAACTCCTGGGCTCAAGTAGTCCTACCACCTCAGCCTCCTGAGTAGCTGGGATTATAGGTGTGAGCCACCATGCCCAGCCACATGTACAGATCTTTGTGTGGATTTGTGATTTCATTTTTCTTGGGTAAATATCTAGGAGTGGAATATCTTGGGTGGTTGGCATGTGTTTACCTTATTTTTTTAAATTTTATTTTAAGTTTTTTTGAGTTGAAGTCTCACTCTGTTGTGTAGGCTAAAGTGCAGTGGCATGATCACGGCTCACTGCATCCTTGACCTCCTGGGCTCAGGCAATCCTCCTACCTCAGCCTCCTAAGTAACTAAGACTATAGCCATGTGCCACCATGCCTAGGTGATTTTTTTTTTTTTGTAGAGACAGGGTTTCGCTGTGTTGCCTAGGCTGGTCTCGAAACCCTGGGCTCAAGCAATTCTCCCACCTTAGCCTCCCTAAGTGTTGGGATTACAGGAGGGAACCACCGGGCCCAGCCATGTTTAATTTTTAAAGAAATTACCAAACTGGTTTCCAAAGTGGCTGTACCATTTTGCATTCCTGAACTGCTAGGCCTACAAAACTTCCCAGGTGATTCTAATAGACATCCAGGCCTGAGATTGCATTACTGCAAGCTGTGCAGATTGCAGTAAAGGGCTAGGGGGTGATGATCAGGAGACCACAAGAGTCTGGGTGTCCCCAGTTCATGCCTAGTAGAGACTTACCTGATTCTCAACCCAGGACACACACTGAAATCTCCTGGGAATGCTTGTGAAAATGCAAAGGCTGTTTCAGGCATAACACTTTATCTAAGCTCTTCATGGAGTTCTGGAACACAGAGTGACCAACTGTCTTGGTTTGTCTGGGACTGAGGGGTTTCCAGTGCCATGAAATTGTCAGTAATAAAACTGGAAAAATTCCAGATAAATTGGAACACTTGGTCAGCCTATGTGTAGACAAGCATAAAGAGCTTGGGCTGCCAGCTCAGTGGCTCAGCCTATAATCCTGCGCTTTGGGAGGCTGAGGTGAGTGGATTGCCTGAGCCCGTGGGTTCGAGACCCGCCTGGGCAACTTGGCGAGACCTCATCTCTATACTGATAAAAAA
>NW_007258809.1:661680-676372 GCF_000164805.1 Carlito syrichta
TCAAAAAAAAAAAAAAAGAAGAACTTGGGCTTTGGCATCAGGGAGACTTGTCAATCTGCTTGTCAACGTTGGAGTTATGCTGTGTGTTTGTTTGGGGAGGGGCGGGGGATGGGAGGAAAGATTGTATAAAAGGGAAAGTGGGCTGGGCACGGTGGCTCAAGCCTGTAATCTAGCACTTTGGGAGGCTAAGGCGAGGGGATTACCTGAACCCAGAGGTTCAAGAGTAGCCTGGGCAACTTGGCAAGACTTCATTTCTACAGTTTTAAAAAAAAAATTGGCCGGGTGTGGTAGCAGGCACCTGTAGTTCCAGTTACTTGGAAGGCTGAGGTAAAAGAATCACCTAAGCCCAGTAGGTTGACGCTAGGGTGGCTGTGAGCATGCCACTGCACTCAAGGCTGGGTGATGGAGTGAGACTCCAACAAAAAAAAAAAAAGGAGAGAAAAAATATAAATGACAATTTTCTTGAGAAAATATAGAGTGAGGCAGAGTACTGTAGTAGCCTTTAAAATCAGACCACCTCACTTCCAATCCCTGTCTTACTACCGATTAATAACTGTTATTTGGGGCAAAATGCCTACATTCTCTGCCTCAGTTTCTTCATGGTTATAATGGGGATAATATATTTACCTTACAGAGGATGTTTTGAGGACTGAATGAATTAATATACAAGAGGGGACCCCCGAAACCCCAGAATTTATTTATAAAAAATTGTGTACTTTTTTTTTTGAGTTGGAGTCTCACTCCGTGGCCCAGACTGGAGTGCAGTGGCCGCTCCCGGCCACCGCAGCCTCGACCTGCTGGGCTCCGGCGATTCTTCCACCTCAGCCTTCCAAGTAGCTGGAACTACAGGCGCGCGCTACCACGCCCGGCTAATTAATTAATTGATTGATTGATTGATTGATTGATTGATTGTAGAGATGAGGTCTCGCCAAATTGCCCAGGCAGGTCTCGAACCCGCGGGCTCAGGCAATCCACTCACCTCAGCCTCCCAAAATGTGGGATTACAGGCTGAGCCACCGAGTGGGTTTACTTATTCTTACATATTTAAATTTCAGTTACCTTCAAAGTACTCTCCGTTTGATGTAATACATCTACTGAGATGCTTTTTCCACTGCTCTAAACAGTCTCTGAATTCATCAATTTTGATGCCTTTTAGTGTTTCTGCTGTTTTTTTGTTTCACCTCTTCCACATCAGCAAAATGTTTCCCTTTGAGGACCTTTTTCATCCAGGGAGACAAACAAAAAAGTCGCTTGGGGCAAGACGGGGTGGATAGGGAGGGTGGGGAATGGGGCCATGCCATCTTTGATCAAAAACTGCTGAACACTCAGTGCAGTGTGGGCAGATGCACTCACAAATCACCCACCAGGAAATGGGCAAACACGTTGAAAGAATCTCCAAAAAAAATTTCACTGAAGCCAAACGCAGTCTCTCACAATGCTAGCTGGTACACTGATGCTGACGAGTTTCTAGAACACTTACCTAGTGGAACAAGCCTGTACTCCAAGGGGCCTGCCCAACAAAAGATAATTCTGTTTTTGGGGGTCCCCTCTTGTATGGAAAGCTCTCAAAATGGTGCCAGACTTGTTCTCAGTGTTAGCTATTATTATTATTATTTTATTTTATTTCATTTTTTTGAGTTGGAGTCTCATTCTGTCGCCCAGACTGGAGTGCAGTGGCCCCTCCTGGCCATGGCAGCCTCGACCCGCTGGACTCCGGCGATCCTTTCGCCTCAGCCTTCCGAGTAGCTGGAACTACAGGTGCGCGCTACCACGGCTGGCTAATTTTTGATTTATTGTAGAGATGAGGTCTCGCCAAGTTGCCCAGGCGGGTCTCGAACCCGCGGGCTCAGGCAATCCACTCACCTCAACCTCCCAAAGGCGCGGGATTACAGGCTGAGCCACCGAGCCCGGCTAGCTATTATTATTTTAATAGTCTTGTTCAAATGAGAGGAAAGCAAAAGTTAGTGGTTAAATATAGTTTCTATAAGTTAAGTCCATATGCTGTCTGGCTTGGTTTCGTCTCAAAAGATTTTTTTGGCGGGGGGTAACATTTCAGATTCTGTATTGTATCTTTAAAAACTATAGACTCTTGGTTCCCTGTGGCAATGTAGAAGGAAGAATAAGTATTAATTATATACTTAATGTTCTCATGGAAATTATAAGGGAGACATAAGTTTGGAACATGATAATTTTATTCTTACCAAGTCATTTTATCAGTAAGCTGAATTTTTAAAAAACAGAACACAGAGTAATAGCGACAGCATATTAGTCTTTGTGTTAGGTAGTGCTACAAAAAAATAAAAAATGAGCTAGGTGTGGTGGCATATACCTGCAGTCCCAGCTGCTCGGGGGGCTGAAGTAGGAGGATTGCCTGAGTCCAGAACGTTGAGGCTGCGGTGAGCAGTAAACATGACACTGCACACCAGCCTGGGTGACAGAGTAAGACCTTGCCTCAAAATAATAAAAATAACTAAAGCACTGATTTAAATCTATTTTACAAAACATAAACATGTTGAGAATATCAAGTGAGTGGCCACAAAGGCTGCATGACAAAGTTGACATAGTGGTCTTATGGAACCTCTTTACAATACTTCATTAAAACTTTTGTTTGTAGCCGGGCTCGGTGGCTCAGCCTGTAATCCCGCGCCTTTGGGGGCTGAGGTGAGTGGATTGCCCGAGCCCGCGGATTCGAGACCCGCCTGGGCAGTGAGACCTCATCTCTACAATAAAAATTATAAAAAAAAAAAATCAGCCGGGCGTGGTAGCGCATGCCTGTAATTCCGGCTACTCGGAAGGCTGAGGCAGAAGGATCGCCGGAGCCCAGCAGGTCGAGGCTGCGGTGGCCGGGAGCGGCTACTGCACTCCAGTCTGGGTAACAGAGTGAGACTCCAATCAAAAAAAGAAAACAACAAAAACTTTTGTTTGCTTTTTAGGAGACAGGATCTCCCTCCATTGTCCATGTTGGAGAGCAGTGATGCAATCATAGCTCACTGCAGCTTTGAACTTCTGATTCAGCCTCCCAAGAAGCTAGGACTGCAGGTGTGCACCACTATGGTCGACTAAGTTTTTTTGTAGAGATGGTTTCAAACTCCTGGCCTCAAGTGATTCTCCTACCTTAGCCTCCCAAACTGCCAGAAATACAGGTGTGAGCCACCACTCCAGGCACATTTTTTTTTTTTTTTAGATTCTGAAATAGATAAAGAGGCAAGAAAAAGTTCCAAAGTTCTGTATACCCTTTCTCCAACTTCTCCCAGTGCCAATATCTCATAACCATAGAATCAGGAAATTGACATGGGTACAATGCTACTAACCTCAGCTATAGACCTAGTTTGGATTTCACCCTTTTTTTCTTTTAAGTTGGAGTCTCACTCTGTCACTCAGACTGGAGTGCAGTGGCCGCTCCCGGCCACCGCAGCCTCGACCTGCTGGGCTCCGGCAATCCTTCTACCTCAGCCTTCCAAGTAGCTGGAACTATAGGCGCGTGCTACTACGCCCGGCTAATTTTTGATTTATTGCAGAGATGAGGTCTCGCCAAGTTGCCCAGGCAAGTCTCGAACCCGTGGACTCAGGCAATCCACTCACCTCAGCCTCCCAAAGCGCGGGATTACAGACTGAGCCACCGAGCCCAGCTAGGATTTCACCCATTTTTACATGCACTCTTCTTTTCCCCTTCTGTTTCATTTTTGAGGCTACTGTTTGGATTTCAGAACATCATATTGTAAACTGAGCCTAAATTTAGCTCCTATCACACTGAGTAGGTCTATTTAAGCTTTAATCAGACTTATCAAATTGAAGTCCAAACAAAACTTATGAACACCAATACTCTTTGAGCTTCTAAATTATTTGTATGAAGAATGACCTCAGATGATTTCCTATTTGCACAGGCGGAGTCAAGGGTCCTTTCCCAAGAGATTTTCCCACTTACAAGTACTGTGATCTTGAACAAATTGCTTGATCTCTCTAAATTTTTGTTTTCTCACCTGTAAAATGGGGATAATAATTTCACATACTTCATCGAGTTATTGTGAGGATTAAATTAGAAAAGATGTGAAACATATGATCATTAATGTTATTGGTTTACCACTACTGATGCTGAACAGGGTGCAGGGTAATTGCTCCATGATTTCTTTTTTTTTTTTTTTTTTGAGAATCAAAGGTGTTTATTCTGGAAGTCTCAGGTAGAGTAGTCTCCCAAAACCTGAGCTCTGACCCTCAGTTTCAAGCTGCTTTTATAGAGCTTTTTGGTTACAACACACGTGGGTTTGCCTTTGGTGGATTTACAATTTTAAATTTAGGATCAGAAACGGATACTTCTACAAGTATTGAAGCAGACATTTTTATGGACATTTCATATGAGGTGTAAGAAAGCATGTTTACAGAAGCAGAGATTGCAGTTAAGGAAAATGTTAAGTAGCTGCTTACTTAAAGTGTATTTACAGAAGCAGAGATGGCATGCAGTTACTTACTTAAAGCATATTTACAGAAGCAGAGATGGCATGCAGTTGCTTACTTAGGATAAGACCCTTGAGGTCAGTTTTCCTGCTTAATTCCTGTTTTTCTATCTCATCATCTCTATAATATATCAAAAAATTTAGCCGGACGTGGTGGCTCACGTCTGTAGTTCCAACTACTTGGAAGGCTGAGGCAGAAGCATCGCCTGAGCCCAGCAGGTCAAGGCTGTGGTGGCCATAAGCATGCCACTGCACTCCAGCCTGGGGAGCAGAGTGAGACTCTGACTCAAAAAAAAAAAAAGAAAGTACACAAAAATGGGCAGGGTGCAGTGGCTCATGCCTATAATCCCAGCACTTTGGGAGACCGAGGCGAGAGGATTGCCTGAGTTCAGGGTCTCGAGACCAGCCTGGACAACTTGGCAAGACCTCGTCTCTACAATAAATAAAAAATGTAGCTGGGCATGATGGTGCACATCTGTGGTTCCAGCTATTTGGAATGCTGAGGTGGAAGGATCACTTGAGCCCAGCAGGTCGAGGCTGCAGTGACCGTGAGCATGCCACCGGACTCTGAGACTCCGACTTAAAAAAAAAGGACACAAAAATGATGGGGGAGGTGCCAGCGGCCATTTTGAGCCGACGCTGCCAAGAGAGTGGGCCCTTCCCTTCCCCCTTCGCCTCCTAACAGGCAAGGTTTAAGTAGGACAGTGCCCTAGGAGGCCAGGCTGGGCTTGGGGGTCACCCCCAGGGGCCCGGGCCATGGACGTGTGCTATCTGAAGGTGAACAAACTGCGTGAGGAGCTATAGCACCATGGCCTGGACACTTGTGGTCTTTAGGCTGAGCCAACTGAGTCTTAAGGCTGAGCCAGCGCTGGAGATCAAGGAGTCTGACAAGGAGCAGGAGCTTGATGCAGACAATGAACCGGGGCAACCTGGGTACAACAACAAGGAGGTCGAGACCGAGGAGTGCTCTGACCTGGAGGAGACGGCACAGGCACCATTGCCTAGGCTGCAGTCACACAAGGAGCCTGGTGACTACTTGGGGCAGATGGATATTATGTCATGGACAATATTACTAGACAGAACCAGTTCTATGAGACCCTAGTCATCAAGCAAGAAAACTCAGGTGATGAGAGGAGACCACTGGGAATGGAGCAGCAGCAGCAGGCCTGTTACCCAGAAGTGAAGACAGAGATGAAGCCAGAAGCACCCACCAGTTTCCTCCTGCCTGAAGCTTCTCAGCTCAAGCCAGACAGACAGCAATTCCAGAGTAGCAAGAGGCCTTATGAAGAAAACCGAAGATGGGGGTATTTTGAGCACCAAGAGGATAGGAGGGGCCGCCCTCCTCAGCCTCCTGCTGAAGAAGATGAAGACGACTTTGAAGACACCCTTGTTGCCATCGACACACATAACTGTGACCTCCACTTCAAGGTGGCCCGAGTTCATAGTAGTAGCTATCCTCTCACAACTGATGGCTTTGCACACGTGTGGTCGGGAGCCCAAGCGAGCTATGGGGTCAGAAGGGGCCATGTGTGCTTTGAGATAAAGATCAATGAGAAAACCTCCGTGAAGCGCCTTCCATATACGGAGCCTGACCCCTGTGTTGTCCATATCAGCTGGTTCCTGGACTCCTGCAGCACCCAGCTAGGTGAAGAGCCTTTCTCCTATGGCTATGGAGGCACTGGGAAGAAGTCCACCAGTAGCCGGTTTGAAAACTACAGAGACAGCCGGGCACAGTTGCTCATACCTATAATCTCAGCACTTTGGGAGGCGGAGGTGAGAGGATTGCCTGAGTCCAGTGGTTCAAAACCAGCCTGGGCAACTTGGAAAGACCTCGGCTCTATAAAAAAAAAAAAAAAAAAAAAAGATTAGCTGGGCATGGTGTACACGCCTGTGGTTCTAGATGCTTGGAAGGCTGAGGCAGAAGACTCACCTGAGCTCAGCAGGTTGAGGCTGCAGTGGCCATGAGCCTGCAACTGTACTCCAGCCTGGGTGACAGAGTGAGAATTCAACTCAAAAAAAAAAGAAAAAGAAAACTACGGAGACAGGTTTGCAGAGAATGATGTGACTGGCTGCTCTGTGGGCTTTGAATGTGGAAATGATGTGGAACTTTCCTTTACCAACAATGGAAGGTGGATGGGCATTGCCTTCCAAATCCAGAAGGAAGCCTTGGGGGATCAGGCCCTCTACCCTCATGTTCTGGTGAAGAACCATGCAGTGGAGTTCAACTTCGGGCAGAAGGCAGAACCCTACTGTTCTGTCCTCCCAGGACTTACCTTCATCCAGTTACCTCACCTTCCATTTTAATGAGCGGATCTGGGGTACTGTTGGACCAAAGAGCAAGGTGGAGGCTGAGCACGGTGGCTCAAGCCTGTAATCCCAGCATTTTGGGAGGCAGAGGTGAGAGGATTGTCTGAGTCCAAGAGTTTGAGACCAGCCTGGGCAACTTGGCAAGACCTGGTCTCTACAATAAATAAAAAAACCAGCCAGGTGTGGTGGCATATGTTGTGGTTCTAGCTACTTGAAAGGCTGAGGTGGAAGGATTGCCTGAGCCCAGCAGGTCGAGTCTGTGGTGGCCATGAGTATGCCATTGTATTCCAGCCTGGGCAACAGAGTGAGATTCTGGCTCAAAAAAAAAAAAGACCACATGGGCTATTAAACATGCAGCCTCCAACTCTTCCAAAAAGTACAACATCCTTGGTACTAATGCCATCATGGATAAGATGCGGGTGATGGGCCTACACTGGCAGCGGAACTATGCTGGCCACTGGGACAGATCTGGTGCATCCAGATAGCTGTCCGCAAGAAATGCAACTATATCCTAGATCACAAGTTTGTGCATCAGCCCAGAGATGAAAAAAGAGACCATTTGAAGGCTTCCAGCACAAAGCTACTGTAAGTTGTCCCACTGACGAAGGCCTGAAAGACTGAAGAATAAAGCAAACCGACGAGGAAGTGAAGGATGTCCCAGATCATGCAGTTACAGAAATGAAAGCCAACTTCACATTCCCAGATGTTGGGGACTTCCTGGATGAGGTTCTGTTTATTGAACTTCAAAGTATTCTCCGTTTGATGCAATACACCTATCAAAACACTTTTTCCAATGCTCAAAACAGTTTTTGAACTCGTCAATTTTGATGGCTTTTAGTGTTTCTGCCACTTTTGGTTTTGCCTCTTCCACATCGGCGAAACGTTTCCCTTTGAAGACTTTTTCCATCCTGACACACTTAAACTTATCACGTATGATTTTATGTCTCTGTAGGAGGTTCTTCTTTTTTTTTGAGATGGGGGTCTTGTTATGCCGCACAGGTTGGATTTTATCTCCTGGGTTCAAGGTATCTTCCTGCCTCCTCCCTTCTCAGTTTCCTGAGTAGCTGAGACGAAATGCATGTGCCACCATGCCTGGTTTCTCTTTGTTTCCCATGTAACTGGATTTCTTATGTCATGGCTTCCATTACCTTCTGTTTCATGTCATCCAAATAGGGACCTGCGGCTCCAAAACTCCGGCCAAAAGTGGGCAGCTGCTTTGTATGCCGGTACTTGTAGTACTCAACATTTCTAGTCAAGATGGCGGAGTTGCCAACGACGTGTGAAGACTCCATGAGTTCTTAACTCCACCACAAAAGGAATTTCAGAGCGAGTTCAAAGTCTAATTTAAGACAAGATTTATTAGAAAGAAAAAAAAAACACACATTTAAGAAAGAATGTGGGTGCCTTGAGAGAAAGGACATGTGCTTACCTTCGACAAGAAACTTTATAAAATTTTACAACGATGATTAAGCAAACCATGAGCTAAGAGCAGAGGGCTGCAGGTATTTAGTCACGAGTTTTGATTACCATCTCTCAACTTTTTAAGGTCACAAGGACCTTCTAAATAATGAAAGCTACGGTCTAACTAGATTTGGGCATTTCTTAGAACATCATGTTTTGGATAATTCTCTATTGTTTCTGTTTACAGCACTGGTAGTTTCACATTCCAGCCTGCCAAGTGGTCAGGTTTGATATGCCTGGCTGGTTGGGTGGAGGTCATGTACTGATAATAAAGACATCTGAATGCTTACCCTGTTCCTCAGTTATCTAAATTAGACCTACCAAAGAACACTTGTCTAACTACATCTAAACTATGTGCTATGCTAACTATGACTGTCTCACTACTACTACCACTGCCGCCACCAGCACCATCAGCACCAGCAGGAGCACCTCTGCCAGCCCCAAGGGAATCTCTGTCCTTTTAGCCCTTTTCCTGATGTCAGAGCAGCACAGGTATGGCTTAGAGCAGGGGGTCTGCCCCAGGTGCAGGTTGGAAATCTTTACTTTCCTGGCAGATGGCAGATGGCGAGGTGGAAGGGTGTGTTTTCTCATGGCTGGGATGGTGGCCAAGTGGCATACAATCCTGTCTTCCCTGACTGAAACTGAGAATGCATTTCCCCAAATCCTACTACTGTATTGATATTAGACTTCAGGTACATTATGGGGTATATGGGCTTTTGTGGGTTGTCTGGCAATCTAATCACCCTTGATACCACATTTAAATGGAAGGTTATATTAGGTTCCAAATGAAACATTTGGAGCATAGCCCACAGAGTGGAGATCACTTATATAAGAAGGGCAGATAATTACTCATATGTTATTTCTGAAGCTAAGACATCTACTTTGTCCCAACACCCTTTTCAAGCACAAATACAATTTAAAAGTAAAAAAGCCGGACTCGGTGGCTCAGCCTGTAATCCTGCGCCTTTGGGAGGCTGAGGTGAGTGGATTGCCTGAGCCCGCGGGTTCGAGACCCCCCTGGGCAGCGAGACCTCATCTCTACAATAAATCAAAAAATCAGCTGAGTGTGGTAGCGCATGCCTGTAATTCCGGCTACTCAGAAGGCTGAGGCGGAAGGATCGCTGGAGCCCAGCAGGTCGAGGCTGCGGTGGCCGGGAGCGGCCACTGCACTCCAGTCTGGGCGACAGAGTGAGACTCCAACTCAAAAAAAATAAATAAATAAAATAAAAATAAATAAATAAATAAAAGTAAAAAATGATAAAAATTGTTAGTGTTGAATGTTGGTCATTTTCATGTGATAACAAAGTTCTCATTGTTGGCTTGATGGGATATATTATTTCACACTGCTTAATATAAATTGCTATCTTGTTGCTGGTTGTAGTATGTCTTCTGCATTGACAAGGATCAACAGTACGCTGGAGCTGGCTTGTATGGCCTCACGTGGTCAGTGGTGTCTCTCCCAGCTCTGTGTTCAGAGAGGTCATGCAGCTGCTAGCTTGACATCAGTCATGGTGGGCATATTTATGTCACAGAAATTCACAAATGCTTTCTCTTTCACCTCTAAAGCCCATTATTTAACATTTCCCAGCATTTCACTGGCGCCTTCTTTTATTTTATTATTATTTTTTTTAGAGTCAGAATCTCACTCTGTCATCCAAGCTGGAGTGCAGTGTTTTTTTTTGTTTTTGTTTTTGTTTTGAGTCAGGGCCTCACTGCATCGCCCACGTTGGAGTGCAGTGGCACAGTCATGGCTCACTGCAGCCTTGACCTTCTGGGCTCAGGTGATTCTTCTGCCTCAGCCTCTCAAGTAGCTAGGACTACAGGCATGTGCCACCAAGCCCAGCTAATTTTTTGATTTATTGTAGAGATGAAACCTTGCCATTTTGCCCAGGCTGGTCCCAAACGCATGGGCTCAGGCAATCCTCTCGCCTGTGCCTCCCAAAGTGCTGAGATTACAGGTGTGAGCCACTGCGCTCAGCTTCCCTTTGGAATGCTAAGGGAATCTCTAAAGACAAATTTTGAGTTCAAGTACATATGAAATTCATGTTTTTGGAAAGAAAAAAGCCCCAGAATGTCAACGTAACCCATATGGTAATCCATACCAAGATTTCCGATACAAAATCTTCACTGGGGAAGCTCCCCTATGAAGCAGGTCGCTTTGAAAGACATTCCAGACTTTCTATTTTTAACCTCCAAGGAAGTAGATTCCACAGCTTGTCAGTGTAATCAATTATATTTAAACACTTTCACAGTTTTTCTGTAGTCCTCTATCCATCCAGTCTTTTTAACTTGTGAAGCCCAGAGCCAAACATCATATTCTGGTAAACATGAAGGTAACCACCTAATGGCTCACATATATTTCTTTTCTTTTTTGTGTGTGTTGGAGTCTCACTCTGTTGCCCAGGCTGGAGTGCAATGGCATACTCACGGCCACTGCAGCTTCGACCTGCTGGACTCAGGCGATCCTTCTGCCTCAGCCTTCCAAGTAGCTAGAAGTACAGGTGCATGCCATTACACCTGGCTAATTTTTTGTAGAGACGAGATCTCACCAAGTTCTCCAGGCTGGTTTCAAACCCCGGGATTCAGGCAAGCCTCTCGCCTCCGCCTCCCAAAGTGCTGGGATTACAAGTGTGTGCCACTGTGCCCAGAGATTTCTTTTTTAAATTAAAAAAATTCAAAACAATGTTTTGCTTCCTTTGTTGTTTTTATTGATTTCCTAAGAATGTATTAAATTATCTGGAGAGCACTTAAATACAAATGCCTGGACTCCCATTCCCTCTATAAATGCTGATTCAATTGGATTGTTGGGAGGTCTAGGCAATTGGCAATCTTTCTTGTTTAATTTTATGTTTCATAATTTTTTGATTAAGAAAAATTTTAATAGACATAATAATTAAAGTCTGACAGATGAATTTATGATGAAAAGAGACAAACTTGTGCCTCACCCCACCCTTCACTCCCACCCGAGGTGACTGTTTGGGGCCTGGTATCCTTGAATCCTGAACCTCTGAATGTCTCCTTTAACTTTTCTGGAAAATAACTCTCTAGTACCCTGCTGGGGACCTAAGGGCAGGGTGGCAGTAGCCACTGGGCTGCATATGGGAGGAGAAGGGGGCTTTGGGGAGCCCAGCGATCTCATGCCAGACTTCCAACCCCATTCCTCATTTTCAACTGTTGTTGCACCTGCTCTTCCGTGACACCTACTGCCTCTGGGAGACTGGGGCAGAAAATGGGCTTCTCATCCGTATTCTCCAGCCACTTAATAACATTCTTCTGTCTGCTAAGACAATTGTCACTCCACGTCTGGCATTTACCTCTTGTGTGTGTGTGTGTAAACTTTTAAATGTAAGAGTGTATAGTCAAACGAGCATTCCTTAAGTTTACAGCCTGATAAATATTCCAAAATGGATTAGATTCATTTAACAAGCTCCCAGGTCAAAATACAAAGCATTTCTAGCACTCCAGAAATCGCTCTTGTGCCCCCTCACAGGTAACAGCTATTCTATAAATCAGTTTGTTTGTATTCATGGCTTTAATTCACCAAGGTTACTCTGAATGCCAATTCATTAATTAAAATGTTAAACAATGCTGGGCGCGGCGTGGGCCTGGCAGGAGCATCCTCACAGTGCCCGAAGGTGAGTGTGGGCCTGGATGCACCCTCTCTGGGTACATCCCACAGCAGAGTGCATTGGTTCTCATCTCCATGTCGTATATTTAGTCCATATCCAAATGTCCTCATTAATGAGTTAGAACCGAAAGACTTTTAAGAACGGATAACACAAACAAAAACCCACAGCCGATTCTTTCCAAAGGAAAAGCCCCCATGTCCCTGTGACTTCCCTCCCCATTCTCTTCCCTTCCTTCCAGTAATGTGCCAGAATCATTACCCTCTCTGCCCACCCTCTACTTCTGTGTCTGGATTTTTGCGGGGGCAGAGGGGGTGAGTGATAAGATTGGTGGGGAAATCAATACAGGAAACGAAGTGGGTTGAGAGAAAATGAAATGAAAATCCTAATATATATCGCAAAGCTCCTGTGTGTGTGTGTGTGTGTGTGTGTGTGTTACCAGAAAATGCACCCACATTTTCAGAGATGTTATCTATGTATTACTTTTCGAAGTTGAGCAATGTGTACTATGACGTTCGCTCAAAGGATGGCGTTAATCAAATGAATGCTAGCATCACCATCTGACTGGCAGGACAGTCAAAGATAATGGCAGAAACATGGTTGTCCTTGGAGGAGCACAAGACCGTTTTGAAGTGATATTTGAAATTCGAGAACATTGTGGACATACAACGACCAAGGAGGTGTGAGGAGGCAACAGAACCTCCAACGCTCCTAACAATTACATGCATTTGTGATATGTTTGAGAGGCATGGTACTGTGTGTGATGTGCACATGGGAACACAAGGGAAGATCCAGGAAGCCTTGCGCAGCAACAAGTCCTGCAGTAGTTGGCCGTGATCAGAAGTGTCTGGACGCTGATGGGAAGGAACCACTTTGAGCACCTCTTGTAATAGTAGAAGTCAAACGTGACTGGCATTCATCTTTTGTTATCGGTATATATTATGACAATTTTAATGCAGCCTTTTCCTTTCTTAAAATGTCTTTACATTTTTTTGCATTGTTTGTATGTATATTTTCATTTTGTTTTTGGTTATTTTGCAGAGATGAGCTCTCGCTATGTTGCCCAGGCTGGTCTCGAACTCCTGGGCTCAAGCAGTTTTCCCACCTCGGCCACCCAAAGCACTGGGATTATAGGCGTGAGCCACTGTGCCCAGGCAGAAACTCCTATTTTAATAGCAGTTTCCATAGGACTTGTTCAGATTGCAAAGGAGGCGAATGCTTTTGTAATGATGCTGTTTGCTTTGATTAAAAAATCACTAAAATATCTGACGGCTAAAGGGATACTCCAGAAAACTTCCACAATTTAAAAAATTGAGATCCTTCCCAGTACTAATGGCCTCAGATCAGATTCGTGTTTTGAATTGTCCTAATAAATGCAACACCTCCAAGCTGTTGGCAAGCTTCCCACAGTGACTCTGCAATGATTCAGACTTGGCTGGGTTTGATTTGGTTTTTGAGGCATTCAGCTTTTTTGCATTGTCCTCAGTTGCTTTTCTAGTTGAATGGCTTATGAAGATGTGATGGATAGAAAATAAATTTATTAAAATACATTTCTAGCTGGGCGTGGTAGCGCACGCCTGTAGTTCCAGCTACTTGGAAGGCTGAGGTGGAAGGATTGCCAGAGTCCAGTAGGTCGAGGCTGCGGTGGCCGGGAGCGGCCACTGCACTCCAGTCTGGGCGACAGTGAGACTCCCAACTCAAAAAATAAAAAAAATAGCCGGGCTCAGTGGCTCAGCCTGTAATCCCGTGGCTTTGGGAGGCTGAGGTGAGTCGATTGCCTGAGCCCGCGGGTCTGAGACCCACCTGGGCAACTTGGCAAGACCTCATCTCTACAATAAATCAAAAATGAGCTGGGCGTGGTAGCGCGCGCCTGTAGTTCCAGCTTCTTGGAAGGTTGAGGCCGAAGGATCGCCGGAGCCCAGCAGGTTGAGGGTGCAGTGGCTGGGAGCGGCCACTGCACTTCAGTCTGGGTGACAGAATGGGACTTCAACTCAAAAATAATAATAATAATAATAAAATAAAATACATTTCTGGGAACTTTGCTCAGAAATATGGATACAAAAAACCCAACCAGATCTGGAATATTCTGGAATAACCCCAACCAGATCAGAAAGCAAAAAATAATCCTAGGCAAGTGATTTTGCCTATGGAAAAAAAAAACAAAAACAAGAAAAATATTTAAATATGGTAAAATAAATTCTAGAAACCTGAGTAAATCATTTAGGAGACATAGAAAAAGGTTTTTTTAAGAGCCGAGATCTTGCTATGTTGCCCAGGCTGGCTTTGAACTACTGGGCTCAGGTGATCCTCCCACCTCAGCTTGCAGAGTAGCCGGGACTTCAGGCTCATACTGAATTTTAAAACACCTTTATGAAAGTATCTGTAGTGGCTTAGAAAGAAAAGTCTGTAGGTAGAGGCTTTTTTTTTTTAGTCAGGTTCTCACTCTGTTGAACAGACTGGTGTGCAGTTAAGACGATCACATCTACCGCAGCCTTGAACTCTTGGGCTCATGGGACCCACTTTCCCCAGCCTCCCCAACTACAGGTGTATGTTTTCATGCCCAGCTAATTTTTTGATTTTTTTGTAGAGACAAATTCTCACTATGTTGCCCAGGCTGGTCTCAAACTCCTAGGCTCAAGTGATCCTTCTCCCTTGGCCTCTTAAAGTGCTGGAATTACCAGTGAGTCTGACCTGGCCTGTAGGGAGTAGCTTATTTCTTTTTTTTTGAGTTGGAGTCTCACTCTGCCGCCCAGACTGGAGTGCAGTGGCCGCTCCTGGCCACCGCAGCCTTGACCTGCTGGGGTCTGGCGATCCTTCCGCCTCAGCCTTCCGAGTAGCCGGAATTAC